>NC_052518.1:44091115-44115917 GCF_014356525.2 Nilaparvata lugens | reverse complement strand
GAGGATGAATAAGAGAGATTTAATATATTATAATGTTGGTTTAGTATCTTGTGACCTTGAATTTCTAGGAATCTTTTATGATGGGTAATAATAAAGTGAAGAATAATAATTGAATAAGATAGACAGGATATAGAATCATGTCCTATATTAATTGCAGCAAAAGTTGATTAATATTACGAGGGGAAGAAACGGGAAAGGTAGAATATTAGGAAAAGTAGTTCTTTAATATAACATAAACGTGGAAAAATGATTGAATAGAAAAAAAAATAGAAAATTGGAAACGGGGAAAATCTAGGTTACTTAATTTTTCACGACTTCGTGATGATAAAAAAAAAGGGAATATGTAACGGGAAATGGAACAGGTTTCAGTACTATAGAATATGGGGACTATTTTCATTAATCTTGGGAATATGCTTAATATGTTGTTTGCTTTAGCTTGTCTTGTCAATGGAATTCTTAAAATAAAGGTTTGAGTTTCTGAAGGTTGTTCTTTGAGTGTGGTAGGCAGTATTAAATTTTGTTCAAATATTTTTTGTGGAGCTTAGTTCAGTTATATACTAGTCGATAGTGGAAAATTTTCTTTATAATATGATTCAGTGTCTGTTATCATGATCATTGGCCTAGGCGTTTGCACTGTCATATTTCTTCATGTGCTGGAGGAATGAGTTTAATTGAGTATACAAGGAGAAGATAGTAAGTAGTAATTTGATGTGTTGAGAGAATATTGTAGTAAGTTATTTTTTTTTTGAGTTGCCAAGGTCCATTAGTTGTGATACTGTGGTTTTACCAAGGTGATAGGGAGCACAAATAGTAGGTATACTGGTGTATGTATATTGTCCTCAAATGTTGCTGTCCCAAGTGAGTAATGAGTAACGGAAATTAAGTGGTAATGATGTACTGAATAGTTGTATCTCTGTTTGTGAAACAGTGAAGATCTTAGTCTTTTCCAAAAGGGGAAATTCGGAATTGTAGCGTAGGTGTTGCTAGGTAATTGTGGGACAATTCGCGATGTCCTTTATCTTTAGCTAAAACCGACGTTATTTTTGTTGCACGAAATTGCAAGGAACGAGATGGAGAGTATAAATGGGTGATATGAGTTTTATTGCTAAGTTGATACGTGTATCTAGGTCAACGTGTATCATGATACGTAAGCTGCTAACATCGTTGCATGTGAGTTAACTCTGTGTAGTTATTGGCTTCATGACATTGAAAAGCGGTTGCATACGTAGGTCAGGGTTGCTTTGACATGAGGCGGCCGTCAGCTGTTTCAGTGTGAGATGTGTCAAATGTCAGTTGCTCGATTTTAACAACTTGTCGAGTTATGATGGTCTGGTCATATGATTGTGATAATTTGAATTTTTTTTTTAATTTGTTGTTTCTATTTAAATTTTTTTTGTTGAGGTTAGCTATGGGATAATCTGATTATGAACTTAACAGCAGAGGATTGATTGGAGAGTCTCTTTAAATATTTTGGTCGTTTTATTAATTTTGATTTTATTTTGTCACTGTTGATTGATGTCTATTACTGGTTGTTTAGCTTCATATGAGACAGGGCCCGTCTAGATGTGGAGTTTGGCAGCCGGTTTTGCACAATTTCTAGTTCACTTTACAGAATTTTTTTGGTGTCTTATGTTGCAAAATTTTATGTTGCAAGATATCTTGATTATGCCAAATTAGTTGATTATGCTCAGAGTTTTGTCTTAACTTTTGTGAGATCGAAATTTGTTGCTAGTCCACTTGGTTATTTAAAAATTTTGAACTTGGTTATTTTGCTTGTTCCTCCTGATGTTTATGGCTAGTTCTTTGAAATTCATTGAAAATTTTGTTGCTTTCCCATGATTGTAGTTCGAGTTTGATTAGTCTGAGATTCATTATTAGTATTTTATTTGAAATTTTGAGGTGAATAATCCTTTTTGTAGTTATTGGTCTTATACAGGATGTTACCGATAGCACTGTCATGTTGTTTTCTGCCAAATTTTTTTACGACTCAACCCGGTGTTCCACACTCAAGAAGGGGGAGTATTGTAGCAATATTTATTGTTACAATTGTGAGCGATGAGAATTATGCAAATTAGCCTGAGAAGTTAGCCTGTTATAAAAATGGATTGTGCTGTTCTGCTTTTCTGTGTTGTGTTGTGTTGACTCTGTAAGTGTGTGCGTAGAAGCTAGGATCCTAGGAATAACATCAATTTTCCTGGAGCAACAGTCTAGTTCATGAACCTTGCTTTTTGCGTTGTGTAGTGTCGACTCTATAGGTGTGTGTGTAGAAGTTGTGGGAAGATCAACGATTTTCCTAGAATATAAGTCTGGTTCACAACCTTATAAGGCAAGGAATTTATAGCTGCCTAGGAAAAATAGCTGTCACTTGGTGGGAGAATGTATCTTGAATTGTAGTTGTAACGTCCCTTTCTATTGGTGGAAATTTTTCTAGAGTATAGTAACTGCCAATCACAGTTGGTGTTGGTTAGGTCTATTTAGTATGGACGATCTCACAGCTGTCCACCTCAAGACGAGAAAAGCGAAGTGGACTCACTCAGCGTCTGTCCTCCGACATAAGCAGTACTAAAATGTAGTCTGATCAGAACTTGGTGTTAATCATGGCTGCCATGCCAGCTTTAGGCTTTTTTTAGTATTTGGCTCTGGAACCTTTTGTTCCAGCAGCATTTTTAGTCTTTTGCCTATGTAGTCGCTTTAATTAAGAAGAGAGAGAGTATCAAATTGTAACCTCACAATGGAGATTTTTCTCCTATAACCGCTACTAAAGCAGTATAAGTATGGGATCAACGTACGAATCTATCATTTCATGGGTTCATGAACGTGTGTCTTTAAGCCGCTGAGACGCCTCTGAATCGATGGCCGTCCTAGAAGCTTGGGGTATGCTGTCTCCTGTCCATCTGGACGTGTAGAGCTCGATCACCGAGCCTAGATTCAATTGAAGAAACAGCTATGAGGTAACAACTTTTTCCAAATTAAACGAACGTCCCAGGAACTCCGGATGTGACAAAATGGGTTTTAGTGACGACAGACTTTCAATCAATTAAAACGTGCGGAATTGGACTTTTGTTAAATCATAATTTTGAGATATTATTGGGGATAGATAGATTATTAATTTTATTAATTTGGTTTGAGTAATAGATTTTCGGTTGTATCTTTACATTGAAAAGTGAGGCCATATTTTCTCTGTAAGGATCCAGCTGGGAATTTCAGTTTTCTTTAAATTATAAATAATTATAATCTTCTAAACTACTAAAAGTTGAATGAGAACATGAATTTTTAAATGTCCCTTATTGATTAAATTAATGTTTTAAAATAATTCTCATCTTAAAGTTGTAAAGGATCAAATGAAGTTTCAAGGACCCTAACCTTTCCTAAATTTGTTTTGATGACATATATTTTTGAATAGTTTTTTTTAAGGTAGTATACCATGATGTGATACTTGAGGAATGTTTGTCCTTGCAGCGTTCATGATATAAAGATACTAATAGTTATTATTGGGGGGATCATTAATATTGATAATGTTTTGATAGTGTTTTAAAGTTTCCAAGTGTGTTCGAAATTTAATGTTCTAAGAATTTTATGAATTTTATGTGGATCTTTTCTTAACATATGTATGGTTATTTATGATTAACTTTTGAGATATATTTATGATGATTTTTAATTCTTCTTTCTGAAATTAGAGTCCTTTAAGCTTTTATGATTCAATCTAAAACGTTTTCAATGTGGAGCATACGGAGTAGGTTATTACCGTATTATCTATTTCAGAGATAACCTTTAACTTTAGTAATTTTGTTTTCGATTTTCATAATGTAACTTCCTTTTGTTTTATTAATTGTTGAATTTAACTGTAAGAGGTGACAATATAATTGATACCTTCTCTCTATTTCGTTGTCTCTCTTGTCATTTCTGGTTTCCCGTTCTCTAGCACTAGGTATGTTTATCAAGCATCCCTTTTATTAAGTTATATTGTGTGTGCTTCTAAATTCTAAATTCAAAATTAACTTTCTAAATTCAAAGCACGGCACAATTCGCTGCGCAACTCTGCTACTTTTGCTCTTTTTACTGACTTATTATGTTAATTTCAAATCAGTTTATTCATAAAATTGATAAACATTCTTATGGCTAATGAATGCTTGATTCCAGAAATGAGTATTGAAGTTTGGAGCAGCATACAAATGCTGAAGATAAACTAATTGAAGTTGAATTTTTTATTATTTTATTAATGTGATCAATATTAATATTTTCCCTGTCTGTGTTTCCATTTAGCTGTGATGCCCTAGCTCAAGGCATTATACTGGTGTAGGGACAATTTTATTTTTCGAGATTCTTATAGAAAATGACATGTTAGGGACAGTCAGAAATTTAGTGGAAGTTTTGATATGTCAGAAGACTGTAGTGACAGTAGCATTGCAGATTGTAGCCTGGATAATTGAGAATAAAGTTGAAGGAAGGTTAGATTTGAGGAGTATAGCAGAAAAATAATAATTGATTGATTTAGTTGAATTTATTTTGTTTGTTTGAGTTTTGATTTTGTGTTTAATTAGTCCTTGCATCTTCTAATGAAAACCTAATTTCAGTGTTGCATCAAAGACCACCAAGTCTTGTGAATGGCGATTTTGCGTTTGATTGAGCTGATAGACGATGGCTGCAGTGTTGAGTCTTGATGTTGTCTGTGATGCTGATCTTCAATAGCGGGTCTGGTGAGCCAACATACTGTAAGGTTGGTGCCGAGACAAACATTGTCTATCCTTTATTATATTGTTTGAGATGTTCGTCTATCAAAATTTAGTTATCTGATTAGTACTGGAATTTCAGTTGTTTGATAATATTTCATTGGTAGGGTCAGTAATTTGCGATAAAAATATAGGGTGTATTTTGTGGTCTGGCATTGTAAAGAGAGTTGTCAGACGTGATAGGGTTTGTTAACGTTTCCTTTAGGCTGTGGTAATTTTTTTTTTTGAGCTTAGATAGGTAGATGTAGAAATCTTATCTGTTGAAGTTGTAGTTTTGTTTGATGAATTAAGTATCTGGAGTGAGTGTCGCCAGGTATAAGGGGCACTACTCAGATGAGGTCCATATGACAAATCAAGGTTAATAGCTAGGACTATCCTTGTTGTATTTGTGGAATGGAAGATAGAATTTAGCAACAGGTACTCAGAGTAGTATGAGCTAAAATTAGGTTTTATTCTGGTGACTGGTGTGGTTCCTTTCTGAAGATTTATGGGGGTCTGAAGAAAATAGATGGAATGCTAACCAAGATCAGGATTTTTTGAAATTTTAGGGTAAGCCTCAGTTGAAAGGTTCGTTAAATTGATAGCTGGGAATGGCCACAATACACTGTCAAAATTATTGTCTAATTTCTTGGGATTAAATTTATCTAAATAATGTGGGTAGTGAAAATCTAAAGATTTATTTAATAGGAAAAAAGGTTATATTATTAATAAGTCAATGTGAATTTGAAATGAGTATAATAAATGAGAGAAAGATTGAGAAAAGTTTAATTGGGATTTTGTAATAATAAATATTATACTGCTATAGTTAATTTGGTGATGCAGACAGTGGGGGAAAGTAATTTATTTCTATACAGAGAAATTGGGGAAATTAAAAATAAATAAATAATATTTGAATTGTATGGTGATAATTGATTATGAGAATTAATTTTACTTGGTGATAGGATAATTGATTATTTTTTGTTGCAGTATTGTGAGGATGAATAAGAGAGATTCAATATATTATAATGTTGGTTTAGTATCTTGTGACCTTGAATTTCTAGGAATCTTTTATGATGGGTAATAATAAAGTGAAGAATAATAATTGAATAAGATAGACAGGATATAGAATCATGTCCTATATTAATTGCAGCAAAAGTTGATTAATATTACAAGGGGAAGAAACGGGAAAGGTAGAATATTAGGAAAAGTAGTTCTTTAATATAACATAAACGTGGAAAAATGATTGAATAAAAAAAAAATAGAAAATTGGAAACGGGGAAAAATCTAGGTTACTTAATTTTTCACGACTTCGTGATGATAAAAAAAGGGAATATGTAACGGGAAATGGAACAGGTTTCAGTACTATAGAATATGGGACTATTTTCATTAATCTTGGGAATATGCTTATGTTGTTTGCTTTAGCTTGTCTTTGTCAATGGAATTCTTAAAATAAAGGTTTGAGTTTCTGAAGGTTCTTCATTGAGTGTGGTAGGCAGTATTAAATTTTGTTCAAATATTTTTTGTGGAGCTTAGTTCAGTTATATACTAGTCGATAGTGGAAAATTTTCTTTATAATATGATTCAGTGTCTGTTATCATGATCATTGGCCTAGGCGTTTGTACTGTCATATTTCTTCATGTGCTGGAGAAATGAGTTTAATTGAGTATACAAGGAGAAGATAGTAAGTAGTAATTTGATGTGTTGAGAGAATATTGTAGTAAGTTATTTTTTTTTTGAGTTGCCAAGGTCCATTAGTTGTGATACTGTGGTTTTACCAAGGTGATAGGAGCACAAATAGTAGGTATACTGGTGTATGTATATTGTCCTCAAATGTTGCTGTCCCAAGTGAGTAATGAGTAACGGAAATTAAGTGGTAATGATGTACTGAATAGTTGTATCTCTGTTTGTGAAACAGTGAAGATCTTAGTCTTTTCCAAAAGGGGAAATTCAGAATTGTAGCGTAGGTGTTGCTAGGTAATTGTGGGACAATTCGCGATGTCCTTTATCTTCAGCTAAAACCGACGTTATTTTGTTGCACGAAATTGCAAGGAACGAGATAGAGAGTATAAATGGGTGATATGAGTTTTATTGCTAAGTTGATACGTGTATCTAGGTCAATGTGTATCATGATACGTAAGCTGCTAACATCGTTGCATGTGAGTTAACTCTGTGTAGTTATTGGCTTCATGACATTGAAAAGCGGTTGCATACGTAGGTCAGGGTTGCTTTGACATGAGGCGGCCGTCAGCTGTTTCAGTGGTGAGATGCGTCAAATGTCAGTTGCTCGATTTTAACAACTTGTCGAGTTATGATGGTCTGGTCATATGATTGTGATAATTTGAAATTTTTTTTTAATTTGTTGTTTCTATTTAAATTTTTTTTGTTGAGGTTAGCTATGGGATAATCTGATTATGAACTTAACAGCAGAGGATTGATTGGAGAGTCTCTTTAAATATTTTGGTCGTTTTATTAATTTTGATTTTATTTTGTCACTGTTGATTGATGTCTATTACTGGTTGTTTAGCTTCATATGAGACAGGGCCCGTCTAGATGTGGAGTTTGGCAGCCGGTTTTGCACAATTTCTAGTTCACTTTACAGAATTTTTATGGTGTCTTATGTTGCAAAATTTTATGTTGCAAGATATCTTGATTATGCCAAATTAGTTGATTATGCTCAGAGTTTTTGTCTTAACTTTTGTGAGATCGAAATTTGTTGCTAGTCCACTTGGTTATTTAAAAATTTTGAACTTGGTTATTTTGCTTGTTCCTCCTGATATTTATGGCTAGTTCTTTGAAATTCATTGAAAATTTTGTTGCTTTCCCATGATTGTAGTTCGAGTTTGATTAGTCTGAGATTCATTATTAGTATTTTATTTGAAATTTTGAGGTGAATAATTCCTTTTTGTAGTTATTGGTCTTATACAGGTGTTACCGATAGCACTGTCATGTTGTTTTCTGCCAAATTTTTTACGACTCAACCCGGTGTTCCACACTCAAGAAGGGGGAGTATTGTAGCAATATTTATTGTTACAATTGTGAGCGATGAGAATTATGCAAATTAGCCTGAGAAGTTAGCCTGTTATAAAAATGGATTGTGCTGTTCTGCTTTTCTGTGTTGTGTTGTGTTGACTCTGTAAGTGTGTGCGTAGAAGCTAGGATCCTAGGAATAACATCAATTTTCCTGGAGCAACAGTCTAGTTCATGAACCTTGCTTTTTGCGTTGTGTAGTGTCGACTCTATAGGTGTGTGTGTAGAAGTTGTGGGAAGATCAACGATTTTCCTAGAATATAAGTCTGGTTCACAACCTTATAAGGCAAGGAATTTATAGCTGCCTAGGAAAAATAGCTGTCACTTGGTGGGAGAATGTATCTTGAATTGTAGTTGTAACGTCCCTTTCTATTGGTGGAAATTTTTCTAGAGTATAGTAACTGCCAATCACAGTTGGTGTTGGTTAGGTCTATTAGTATGGACGATCTCACAGCTGTCCACCTCAAGACGAGAAAAGCGAAGTGGACTCACTCAGCGTCTGTCCTCCGACATAAGCAGTACTAAAATGTAGTCTGATCAGAACTTGTGTTAATCATGGCTGCCATGCCAGCTTTAGGCTTTTTTTAGTATTTGGCTCTGGAACCTTTTGTTCCAGCAGCATTTTTAGTCTTTTGCCTATGTAGTCGCTTTAATTAAGAAGAGAGAGAGTATCAAATTGTCACCTCACAATGGAGATTTTTCTCCTATAACCGCTACTAAAGCGGTGTAAGTACGGGAACATCAAGTATGGGATCAACGTACGAATCTATCATTTCATGGGTTCATGAACGTGTGTCTTTAAGCCGCTGAGACGCCTCTGAATCGATGGCCGTCCTAGAAGCTTGGGGTATGCTGTCTCCTGTCCATCTGGACGTGTAGAGCTCGATCACCGAGCCTAGATTCAATTTGAAGAAACAGCTATGAGGTAACAACTTTTTCCAAATTAAACGAACGTCCCAGGAACTCCGGATGTGACAAAATGGGTTTTAGTGACGACAGACTTTCAATCAATTAAAACGTGCGGAATTAGACTTTTGTTAAATCATAATTTTGAGATATTATTGGGGATAGATAGATTATTAATTTTATTAATTTGGTTTGAGTAATAGATTTTCGGTTGTATCTTTACATTGAAAAGTGAGGCCATATTTTCTCTGTAAGGATCCAGCTGGGAATTTCAGTTTTCTTTAAATTTATAAATAATTATAATCTTCTAAACTACTAAAAGTTGAATGAGAACATGAATTTTTAAATGTCCCTTATTGATTAAATTTAATGTTTTAAAATAATTCTCATCTTAAAGTTGTAAAGGATCAAATGAAGTTTCAAGGACCCTAACCTTTCCTAAATTTGTTTTGATGACATATATTTTTGAATAGTTTTTTTTAAGGTAGTATACCATGATGTGATACTTGAGGAATGTTTGTCCTTGCAGCGTTCATGATATAAAGATACTAAATAGTTATTATTGGGGGGATCATTAATATTTGATAATGTTTTGATAGTGTTTTAAAGTTTCCAAGTGTGTTCAAAATTTAATGTTCTAAGAATTTTATGAATTTTATGTGGATCTTTTCTTAACATATGTATGGTTATTTATGATTAACTTTTGAGATATATTTATGATGATTTTTAATTCTTCTTTCTGAAATTAGAGTCCTTTAAGCTTCTTATGATTCAATCTAAAACGTTTTCAATGTGGAGCATACGGAGTAGGTTATTACCGTATTATCTATTTCAGAGATAACCTTTAACTTTAGTAATTTTGTTTTCGATTTTCATAATGTAACTTCCTTTTGTTTTATTAATTGTTGAATTTAACTGTAAGAGGTGACAATATAATTGATACCTTCTCTCTATTTCGTTGTCTCTCTTGTCATTTCTGGTTTCCCGTTCTCTAGCACTAGGTATGTTTATCAAGCATCCCTTTTATTAAGTTATATTGTGTGTGCTTCTAAATTCTAAATTCAAAATTAACTTTCTAAATTCAAAGCACGGCACATATTATTGTTATCTTCAGGGGTAGTATTTTTATAACAGTATTGGCAAAGTCATCAGAGTTTACAAATGTACAAGCAGAGTTACTCCTTGTCAGTGTAGTTTAGTTTAAACATTTTCCATTGCCATTTGAAATTGTTAATGAAACACAGTCATCATCTAAAACTACCGTGTTTTTTACTACATCCAACAGATATGGGGGTATCAAGATCCTTCGATAAATTATTAAAAGCTTCAGCTATGCAATTGGATATGTAACGCTTCCCTAACAGATTGAAATGTAAGCCGTGGCGGGTATGGAGTCGTCTACCAATGTTATATACATTCAGGATTTTCACATTTCTAAAGGGCTTGCACACCTCAACTATTGATCTGTTAATATTTTTATATTGCAATTGATGATAGAATCAACTGGAAGGTCAAAACGATGAGGAATGTTAACAAGAATACATTTGTATGTGCTAGACTCAGTAATAGTCTTTTAGTGTTATCAGATAATCTTCTGAGCAATGCCTATCCAAATCGTTAGTTCCACCCATGAGAACAACCATGTCCTTCTCCGTTAGAGAACAACTCTCTTCTGCGCAGCTTGATGTCGCCTTGTCGAAAGTGGCCCCTGGTTTTATGACACCATCCACTGTTCCACCGGTTGCGTCGGTTGCGTCGGAGACCAAGTCCACCAGGAGTCTACCATGACTGTCTGCAAATTTTTTATCCTATCAGTTGCCTTGTTTTTTCCAGTCCATTTCTTCGAGGCAATTTGCGTGTCGCAAGTCTAGCGTTCGAAGAATCCGGAGCTCCCGAACAGGAAGAAATTGAAGACTTGCTCCATGTAGTGCTCAGTTTATCAGTCTTGTTGATTTCCGTATCCGGTCGTTTCTTTGCAGGCAGTTTTTGTTTTTTGACGATGCATTATTTAATTTCTCTGCCATCTCAACTCTGTCCTCCCAACGACGTTGCCTTGCTTCTAACACTTCTAGGTGCTTCCCATTCAGTTATTCAAGGAGTTTAGCGCAGTCTGGACATGTTATCTTGATTTTGTTTGAGTTGACATATTTACTTGAATCTTGGCATTTATATGATCGCCATTTTCGGGCTCCAAGAGAGGACTTATATTTTCATTTAAGCTGCTCAAGTTTTCTCGAACTGTTTCGCAATATTTATCATCACTAGATACCATTTTTAAATCATTATTATGAGATTGACCTGAACTTAAATCAATGTTGCTGGCTCTTAAAAGTGAAACCATTACATTCTTATCCTCTATTTCCTTTCTCAGAGAAATTTCACTTAGTTTTAGTTTTTCAATTTCTGTTTTTAATGATTCAATTTCGCTGTCTGCCACCTCTTCACAGTGCAATGAGTTCTCAAAATCTAATTTCCGTTTATTTTTTTCCGCCTTCAAGGCATTTAGCAACGATCGGTTTTCCTCAGCCATATTATGAATGCATACCTGCAAATCATCATTTACTTTGATGGCTGCATCATATCTGCTTAGAAGAGAGGTGATTTCGGGAACCAGGTCAATTATGCATCGTTCGAAAACTCATTACTTATAACTGAGAGATACCATGCAAAGTAACCGTGATTTCAGCCACTCTTTTATTGATCAAGTCTTTTTAATAGTATTTATATGTTGCTGGGCCGTGCCAATTGCCTTCTCGCATCCGCTTCTTGTCCTTGTCATTTTTACCTTTTTCTAAACGAATTGAATTTTTAGACCGGAAAGAAAGAAAGTTTTTAGAAGTGCCAAGAGAGCTGCCAAGGCAGGGATGCAAAGGAGGCTCCTGAAGAAGAGAAGGAAAATGAAATAATGAAATGGATTGTATATGGAATTGTAATTTGTAATAGTTTTATGTTATGATTCTATTATATATGACGACTATTCAAATGCACGACGACCAAAATAAGAAACTGGGATATTAACTCGATAAACAAGATTTGAAAAGTTTACAGTTCCAAGATTTGAAAAGTTTCCGCCAGCACTTCGAATCACAATCAAATGCTTTGATTGGCTCACAGTACCTTGTTGCTATGATACGCCGGCTAACAGAAATCATTCAACAGCTGACAGCTCGAACACAAGAAAAAAGAACGGTACATAATCACAAGGAGAATACGAATAGTCTTATCTAATCGCAAAGTGATTACTGTTTTTCGACGAAAACAGACACCTGCATACTAGCATTAACAGTCATTTCATTGAAACAGCCAAAACTAACCTATCGAAACAGCCACTAAGACACCCTAAATCCAGCATCCAGCATCCAGGTAAGTAATAAAAACTCACTGCTAATAATGAACACCTTGACACTTTACACTCGTTAATCACAGAAAATTGAGGAAATTTATGAAACAATATACTTAGACTTTGAATCAACTACGGAGCATTTTAGGATTGATTTGAACCAGGCAGTTCAGTCCTGCCAACCGAATGTGACCAAAGACACTATTAACAGTCGTCAATTCATGCGATTCACCTATACTAGGACTCCCACGCAGCAAGTGAGGAACTAACTCTGCACCAATGATCCCATCTATTCTACTAGGAAGATAGAATTTGTCGTCAGCCAGTGTGAGATTTTCAAGATGATGAAGTTTGGATCTGTCGATTTTGCAAGAAGGCAACTTGTCGATGACTTATCTACCACTGTGGCATCCATCGAAAACTTGACGGTAGGATCCAACTTCGACTGAATTGACACACAAGTACGACCTTGAACTTTACTAGTACCACCACCGAATCCACGAACAACGGTTTTCATGGGCTGGAATGGTAGTCTCAAACGCCGACACAATTTGGCTGTAACAAAATGACACTGACTCCCAGTGTCAACCAAGGAACGAACATCACAAAGCTGATCATTACAATCTCGAACATGTGCAGTGACGGTCGACAACACAACGGTCGAATTTTCTACATCGTTGGATTAGAACAACAACTAATAGGTGATGTGCCACCTGCCTTGGAGTTCGACGAGGACGCAACACCTTCATTGGAACTTGATCTGGAAAAGTGCAATAAAGAATGATGAGATTCTCGACATTGAGCACACTGAGTTTTACTATGACAATCTCTACTCAAATGATCCACATCAAGACAACGAAAACAACGAAACTTTCCTTTAATCAAACAATAACGATCCCAAGGAGTCATTTTCAAGAAACTTGCACAATCTACTAACCGATGACCGGTTTTGAGCACTTCAGTCAATTGGGCTTTTTACTAGATGCATCGTTAGATGAATCATTAGATTGAACCACAAACACCTTTGATTTATTATCCTTTTTGTGCCTCATATTAAACGATTCAGTCTGTTTCTCATCAGAAGGAAGAGTCTTAATTTGCTTTTCAATGAATTTGACATAATCGGTATAAGTTGGCATAGCCTTGTCACGGACGGCCGATTCAAAATTTCTATGAGAACTTGGATCCAGCAATCTCAAGCCATGATAGAGGAATATCGAGTCTGACAAATCAGTGAGTCGCAATCTGCTCACTGCATTGATTGAACTGCAAAACCCATCCAAAATCGCAATACAACCTGCCTTTGATTCTGATTTTATTGGACGAAATTCAAAAATTTGTTTGAAATAGGCATCGACTTGCGCTCGTGGATCGTTATAGTGGGTCAATAATGCCTGCCAAATTATTTGATAATTATTAGCCAATGGTGGCAAATGACGACAAATATTTGCTGCTTGTCCAGTAAGTCTACTTACAAGATATTGGACCTTCTGCTGATCGTTCAAACTCTTGTTGTCATGTACCAATGCCTTAAATAGTTCATAAAACACCGACCATTGAGTCTGGTTCCCATCAAATTTCGGAAGGTCGATTTTAGGCAGTACTGACTTGGACACGACCAGCTGTGCACTAGCTGCTGAAGCTGCCGAAGATTGAGCAATAGCATCAGTCGCCTCTCTCTGTTTGAGAGTGTTAGCCGCTACTTCAATATACTGAAACAGATCTAGATGTGAGTCGTTGAATGCTACAACATGGTCTTTATTCAACTCAAGTTCCAACTCATTAACCACTAATTCTGTCTTTTCATAATCCGAAATGGTCTGAGACACCCGAGGATACAAGATTAAAAATTGCTCAGCAACTTTTGGATCAGAGACATTTTTAGACAGTTCATAAATTCTTTGCAATCGGGCATACAATTGTTCCAGTTTAGCTCGATGCACCCTGATTTGTTTCTGTAATTTTTCCTCCATCTTGAACTCATACACAAAACAATTCAGCCCCGACAATACAAACAGACAAAAAAACAAGAATGAGTTCAAAACTAAATGGAAGGAAGAATCACGACTAGTAAGTTATCAAAGTTAAACTTTGATTATCAATTCACAAGATAAGTTACTGCTGAAGACAAAACTATATGATTAGATAATGTTCTTCCAACAACTCACAAACAAACGATAACTTGTTGAATTGAACAAACAAAATCATGCTGTGATTAACCTTCACTAACATGTATAACAAAATGGACAATACAAAATCCAACAAACAAATTCCCGAAAAAGAGCACAATGAGCCTAGTTTCAGGAAAATTACAATTTTAACTGAAATAAATTTAATTTCAGACAAATACAAATTGACAAGAAACCTTGCTCTTAGAACAAGGCTACAACAAACTAAGTTGAGCATGGATCAGACCATTCTCAACATGCCAACACTGGACAAATACAAAACTGCTTAAATCCAATGTGTGTGAATTAATCAATAAATTACAAATTTAAATTCATCATGGTTCGGAGGATCAAAAATGTTCTGAACAAAGCTCAGGCTAGAGCTACTAGAGAACTGTAATTTACTATTTAAATAATCAAATACAAACAAGGAGCAAAATTTAATCTTCAATTTGAGCCAGGTTATTGGTACAGTTAAACTCTGCATTAATGAACAATAAAAAAGAGCAAAAACTCACCAGATTTAATCCAATTTTGTCTACTTGCCCTTCGAAGCCTTTATTAGGTGTTTTGGTCAGATTCAAGGTGGGAAGAAATCTGGGAAAAGAAAGGTTTGCTTCCAGGCTGCCTTTTCGCGTTGATTCTGTGTTCAACTTGCAGGTCAATGTTTGAACAAAGCTCAAACTGATTCTTTATAAATTCAAATCCGATTCAAATTAATTCAATTCAACACTATTTACGCTGTTATACTCAATTCACACACACGACACTTAAACAATCAATTATAAGAAATTTCCGAACGAAATTACATTACAAATACAAATTCGGTCTTGCAACAAAACAAGTGAATGACGAATAATGGACGAAAGCAAGAATGACTGAACTGAAATGACTGGGCTTTTTTTCTCGACAAGCCAAACAGCTGGACAGTCGGCACTGGTGCCAACAAACCTGCTATTGGCAGAACTGTAGTCAGGGATTTGGCGCTACAATTCGAATGCTCTGGCCAAACCACTACCAAATTTGAACGTTTTTGATCCGGTAGTTTTTTAGTTCTGCGAGTGAGTGAGTGAGTGAGTGAGTCAGTCAGTGAGTGAGTGCCATTTCGCTTTTATATATTGTGACTATTCTTTATAGAGGCTTCATAAAAAACCACTCTCTTCAATTATATTATGAAGGGTCAAGACAGAAACAGCAAACTATCTCTTAATAAAATAATTATCAACGTTTACCGTTAGGCTAGCTACACACACATCGATTCTGGTCGTTCGATAAGAAATCGAACGACCAAATTCCAATGGTAGCGCAATGAAATAAATGGGTGATCACAAACACATCGATCATCGATTTTTATCGTACGGACGTCGTGTAGTGGGCGTCTCTTGTCTCGACTAAACACGACGCCGTGTAGTGGTCGTTCAGTGGTCGTGAATACAGTGGCGCATGTGATCAAAGTGGCAACTTCATACACATCGAATTTGAAGTTCATACGATCTTTTATCGAACGTTTGAGTAGAGTGATCATATGGTAATTTAAAATAAATAACTTTAATGATACAAGGCCATCTGATCCCAAGACAGCACCGTAATGAGCATGCGCACGTAACGTTCCATTCAATTAGTTCTTCAGTTCTATTAAACTAGTAGTTCTGTGAACAGTAGACCTCGCGCAGTTATTAACCACAGCCTCCTCCAATACTGTCAATCAGAGTAAATTATGTCTTGTCCTGTCGTGTCGGCGAGATATCGGTGTGTGAAAAACTAATGGCTGTTTGGGTTGTTTTACCGACAATGTCAATAATTTGTTGTAAACAACTATGTTACTATTATAGAAAGCTTACCGAGTTGAAAGCAGAGAAAAGTCGGGATAAATACTATGCTATTTCGAGTTATCAATTGCATGCCTCATCGAATGCAATTAATAGTCCACACGACAGCTGATTTTTTACCAAGTTACATTCAGATATTAATTGCATGCGTCATTGCATGCAATTTATAATCCACTTGACAGCTCGTTCATGATAAATAATTATGTAGTCTGATGTTTACTCTAATATTGAGTTGAATTGGATCGCTTCCTTCATTAAAAGCCTAGGAGGGCGAAGTCCCTCCTATTGGTGTATGAAGGAGGCTACTTTTCCTTATATATTATCCTTGAAATGCGACATTTCCTTAAACGTCGTATATTCGTCGACGCGCAATTTAAAAAGGAACATACCTGTCAAATTTCATGAAAATCTATTATCATGAAAATCGTAAATGCGGAACATATAAACATTTAAGCATATACATAAAGAGAAATGCAAAGCCGTCGACTCGAATCTTAGACCTCACATCCTTCGGTCAATAAATTAATAATTCAGAACTACTATATAGATTGCAAGCACCAATTTTTATATAGTGACTGCACTATGTGACTTTTATCAAAATTTCGTTTTATTTTATATTTTATATTTTGGTCTTTCATTTTCACTTCATCATTACGATCGACTTTAACTCTTTCCAATGCATTAGAACACGAAAGTACTTATTACAACTGCTCTTACTGAATCAAATAAGAGAAAAACCAAGGATAGACTGATGATCTAGAATACAACAGTTTTTGATACCAAATACGAATAACAAATAATAAAACTTGTACTTAATACAAGATGGTATACAACAACATTATCTAACTGACATCCATTGGATTTCAGTGAAAAGAGTCATTTTCAATTTAACCCTAGATTTCCAGGCATTCAGGCATTCGTGGTTACGCTCAGTCATCAATAGCTGTGATTTCGCAAAACTACGTCAAGTATTCCAGATTTCTTTACAATAGCATCCAGTATAGGCTCCAGAGGCCAGTGCTACTTAATTTGACATCAGCGTTATTCATATGGAAGTATATAAACTTTCGCGTCGTCACCATCACGAATGATTGTAAAGTATGTAACGTCAGTGTTAAGGAATATGGAAGAATATGTTAATAATATAGAAATACGTTGAAAATGTAGAAATATTTCTAGCGTATCTCCGGCGAAATATTAGAGTCCTCTCAAAATAAAATTTCTATATCCTAGCTGAGAAAATGCTATCTTCAAGTATCTCAATTCCTTTCATTCAAACCAGTGTATTTTAACTGTTTTGAAATTATTATTAAAATAAAATAAAGTTATGACTGTCAAGTAAAACCTTCAAGCGCCGTTGAGCTGGCTATTATTAATATTGTATGCTTATACTGTAATCATGTATATATATTTTTTGGTCATATTCAACTCTGATTCCTAAGCTATCTTCAAGTAGTTATCACAATTTATTTTATTCAAACCACTATATTTCACTATCTGATTTATTTCGACTCCTCTCTGCACACAGACGAATCATCCACGCAGGGTTTGTATCCATTAAATTATCGTAACACTATTAATTTGTAAATAATATACTTTTTGAAGAATAAAAAGACATGAATTATTGAAAAGGAGAGAAAAAACAGAAAGATGGTTAAAAACGCGAATCTTTGACGAAATATTGGAGTTCTATCATCACAAAATCTTATGAACCACTGTACGTAACTTGAAAGTTTTCTTTCAGCCTGCTCTCGAAAAAGGCAAGAAATGCTGGAAAACGTAGATTTTGGGCTTATGTTTGACGTTACTTCAAATTCCTTCGGAAGTTTAAATTTTTACACCTATTCCTAAATTTACCATTTTCTGATCATTTGTTCTCGGTTAAGTAAACGCAGACAAATTTAGGAGACTCGCTGAAAAACACTAAAATACCTCCGATTTATGCGTATCTTTGGCATTATCTCCAAGTCTTTCTAATATAACAGTTTCATACCAAATCTAAAATTTTTTACTAAATAATATGAACATTATATATTCTTTTTTTCTCAAAAAAATATATAAAACACTGTAATAATGTAATATCGCCTATTTTGGTTGTAACTTTGGGATATTTTTTAAATTTGTCCTTAGTACTCCCCTAGAGGGCCAACTGAACATACCTATCAACTTTGAACTTCATGGTTTTGAATCTTAGTTTTGTTGTTGAGTGAGTGAGTTCTATTTCGCTTTCTTATATACAGATGAAGATAGTAGAAACCAAATTTTGCGTAGTCAAAATGTCGAATTCTAAAGCTGGGTTTACACCAAAGTTATTAACAAAATGTTAATAACTTAATCCTTATAGATTCTATTAGATTGAATATAACTTATCATACACATGATGAACACACGTGTTTGTCAAGTTCCGTTCAATCTAATAGAATCTATAAGGATTAAGTTATTAACATTCTGTTGATAACTTTGGTGTAAACGCAGCTTTAGAAACCACGAGACCACAACATATGCTCAGGAGTCTACGGTTAACTACTACTCGCACTTGTTATGAGGCAATTCAGCAGTATCTAGCTATTAAAAATGAAAGTTTGAAGTTTTTTCCTTCAAAACAACACTGTAGACAGTTCTTTATCTTTTTTGAATAATTTGTTATGAATTATCAAAGTTGTAGTAATTTTTGAAACACTCTGTATAACCTCGAAAATTCCTTCTCTGATGACGGTGATAACGCAAAATGTGGACGCTGGACGTTCGAATGAAATTCGATGTGTATGAAGTTGCCGCTTTGATCATAATTATGCGCCACTGTATTCACGACCACTACATGGCAGTCGTATATAGTCGAGGCTAGAGACGGCTGCTACACGACGTCCGTACGATAAAAATCGTTGATCGACGTGTAAACTGAACGTTCGATTTTTTATTGAACGACCAAAATCGATGTGTTTGAAAAGCTGATTTTGTTTGAACGTCCAGCTTTCCATCGGCTTCACTACCACATAGCAAAAAGATGGTAAACAGCTGATGCGAATCATTGAAAATGCACGATTACGATTAAAATAGTTATAAAATCGATGTGTCTGAAATCTACTTCAAGTTTTGGTCGTACGATAAAAATTCGAACGACTTTTTATCAAACGACCAAAATCGATGTGTGTGTAGCTAGCCTTACTGTAATCTGTAATTGAAATGAGGATTGGAAAGAGCGTCATTCTTAGATGATCCAACCATAGTTAAAGAAAATACTAAGATATCTTTCAAGTTAGAAAATAAGCAATCTGATGCATATTAAAAATTTCCGTCCAACTTATTTGAAATTGAACGTTTAAGATCTGTCTGAATTCAGAATGCACAATCTATTCTCGAGAAAGACATGCTATGTAAGTTTAGTGCGTGGAAATCTTACTACAAATATTTACGGAAGAGTTACATCAAGCTGAAATTATTGAGTCCCTGTGTGAAAGATGAGATGTATTCTACTCAAATGACACAAATAATATTCCTTTACAAGCCTTAGCTGATTATTATATATTGCCTATTCTCTATTGAAATTTTTGAAAATTAAAGATCAACTCAATATTGATACTTTTCATGATGTTACATTTTCATTCTTCATTTTCGTATTCTACATTTACATATTAAAAAAGTGTCATTTTCGTATCATAATCATGAAAACAATTTCCAGGCTAGTTTTGAGAATTGTTGGTTAAAATTCACTTTCAACTATCAGCATTATCATATACATGAATGCTTCCCATGCATTTGACGCAAATTACAGTTGGAATGAACTTGAACCTATACAATTGAAGTGTCGGATGGAAAAATATTTTAGATTTGAAAATACGATGTTTTTAGAAAGTGATGGAAGATTATTCAAGTTAGAAATAACTGTACAGCTAGCTATTTGCTTCAAATTGAATCCAAGCAAATTAGTAACGAGTAGCAAATCAGGCTGCAATAATTAGAGTAATTTTTCAGGAGACGGGAAGTGGGCATACAGAGCTGAAAGTGGAAGTATGGAGAGCTTTGAAAGCAGAACAATGTAATTGTGGCCCATAAAAGGAAAGAGCTATCAAGAGGAAGCAGGTGGGAGTATGAAGAGCTCATCATTGGAACAAAGCCTTGGAGTTGCGGACTACAAGAGATAAGCATCTCTAAGTTCTGGCAGATTTGATGGACATGTTCATAGATTGCAGAATATCGTCCGTCAAATCTGTTAAAACTTGGGAATGTCATCGCCAAGAAAGAGACAGCCATTCAAGAGGAAGCAGGTGGGAGTATGAAGAGCTCATCATTGGAACAAAGCCTTGGAGTTGCGGACTACAAGAGATAAGCATCTCTAAGTTCTGGCAGATTTGATGGACATGCTCAGAGATTGCAGAGTTCTGTAGGTCAAATCTGTTAAAACTTGGAAATGCCATCGCCAAGAAAGAGACAGCCATTCAAGAGGAAGCAGGTGGCAGTATGAACACCTCATCATTGGAACAAAGCCTTGGAGTTGCGGACTACAAGAGAAGAGCATCTCAGATTTGATG
Organism: Nilaparvata lugens; assembly: GCF_014356525.2. Taxonomy (NCBI): domain Eukaryota; kingdom Metazoa; phylum Arthropoda; class Insecta; order Hemiptera; family Delphacidae; genus Nilaparvata; species Nilaparvata lugens. Next base: position 44,095,409 of record NC_052518.1, on the reverse strand, counting down.
GACATGTTCATAGATTGCAGAATATCGTAGTTCAAATCTGTTAAAATTTGGAAATTCTGGGGGTGCCCCCAGCAAAGATTTTGTTGAAAAATAGCTTATTGAAATGGTGATTTTCAAAGCATATTCTACTTCAAATCCGTTTTAAATCCCCTTATTCGGAAGTGGTGAATAAATAAAATTCTGAGTTAATAGTTTTAAGTTTTCTATATATAAAAATGAAGGTCTGTTTGTGTGTTAGTTTGTTTGTTCCCCATAGACTCGAAAACTACTTGACAGAACGGCATGAAACTTTAGGAATATGTTGTGTGAATATTGTAGATGTTTTATGTATTTTTCTGTTGAATTGAAATATCATTAGTATACATTTAACAGTTATGTATAATATATTGGAGGATGTTATGGGATGAATAATACAGCCATGTAATTGTAATTTCAATTTATATTAGTAAGATCGAATTGAAAATACTACTTTACTATGACTTAAAAAATCTGGTCTGCTCACGTGGATGCCACATTTTTGCTACAACTAATGATTCCACTCAATACCCGCTTCAAATTGCTCAGAACAATGAGGTTGTTGTATGGTAGGTCATGGTCTGTAAACGGATTAACAAACATCACGCGCAACTGATCGATCGTGATTTGATCATCGCTTGCTTTTTCCACACTGCAATGGACAAAACGATTTGAATGTTTCAGAAGTTTAAAAACCTGATATTGATTTATTGAAACAGTGTCTTATAACAAATCCACGATAAAGTGTTTGAAAATTGATTGTTTTATTTCTCTGGCTGAAGGCGTAATACCATAGCCACCTCTAATACAAGGCCCCGGCCTACGATATTGCAACGTCACAGTGTAGGCCTAGATAGAATCTAATACATGATTAGCGAAAAAAAAATACCAGCTGATCTAAAAAGATCCGAATTTTGCAGTTTGGTGAGAACACCAATCATTTGTATTAGATTCTAGGCCTACACTGCGACGTTGCAATATCGTAGGCCGGGGTTTTGTTTTCACACTTACCTATTGTTGGCCGACATTCAGAAGCGGACAAGCTCATACTCAGAATAATTGTCCTATGATTGGCTAAGAATGAGCTGTTGATGGGAATCAGTCAATCAGAGAACAATAAATTCTGAGTGTCGGCCGATAATGTCAACCAACAATCGGTAAATGTGAAACTGTATTTTAAATTGTACATTTTTAGGTAGCAGACTAACAGAGCCCTGGTATTTTTTTTGTGAATTAAATTGATAAGCCAAAATAACTCAGACCAAGTAATTTATTATCACTTACAGTTTAATGATGGACAAATAATATAGAATGCATTAATCACCACAGTGATCTTATTTTATCTCAGCAATGAGTTTATTGAATTCGATGTACTGCCCCTGCTATTGGTTGTTGAAAGTGTATGGGATAGCTCGCTGTAGGCGTGGCCCGGGCGTGATTGGTCCAGCCCGTGGGACGACTGCTCTTCTGAATCTGCCTGGAATTGCTGGAACGGGTGGTGGGGGAGGGGCAGCTCTTCCCATCCCGTTCTCTGTTAAAATAAGTACGAAATTGAATACTACTTTGGAAGCTAGGAAAATATTAACAGTAAGGCTAGCCACACACACACATCGATTTTTGTTCGTAGGATATTTTGCCATCCTGATTTCAAACATGAGTTTTGTCCGATCCTTTTATTCTGATAGAATTCATAAGGACGGCAAAATATCCTACGAACAAAAATCGATGTGTTTGTGCAAACAGTCACATGGTAATAAAATTTCACTTTCATGACAAGTAGGTCTACTCGCATTATTTTTTGTAAAATCTCTACTGATACTGATCTAAGGTGGGTCCCCACACAACAATATCAGTGTAACTGTTAGTGGAGATATTATTCACATGAGTTCTGACGGGACTATTTTCACCCAGGCCGGCCGAGCGTGTATATAGTCAATACCTACTATTACTTAAGTAATAGTAGGTACTGTATTGATATAGTCCCATTAGAACCCAGTTGAATAATATCACCACTGCATCGGACATGTACACTGATAATTATTATTTGTAGGAATCCCCCTTTAGAGATTATTTTGTTATAGTACAAATAGGGAAACCATATGAAACATGAAAAAATGCCGATTGACTGAAGAAAAAGCAAATTCTTCTCCAATTTCTGGTTATGAATTCATATTCTCAATCACAATGTATATTGTATAGATGTGGTGAGAGAATATGAGTGAACTTTGAGGAAATACTCAGTGACTCAATATATGAAACAAGCCCAAAATAATAAATCTGGATGATAATTTGCTGAACTTACTGATTGTACAATTTCGGGCAGATTTGAAATACTCAATGAAGTATTGAAAAAATCAACAATGAAAAATCATTGATTTCTTGATTGAATTGTTTGATTTCCGCTAGTTGAACTTAATTGTTGAACTGGATTGTTGTATCTTCATTCACCTCTGAAGACTCATTGATTAATGAATCTGAAATTTCCTCAAGATTTCACCGTCTGAATTCATACATAATGTTTTCGTAATGATTTTAAGGAATAATCAATTCTACTTCTGATCTGTTCCAATTATATGGTGTTTCAGTCAATAGTGTGACTCAGGTTATAAAGTCCGAGTTTAATATTATTAACATTGGCTTGCTATCCTCATCTGTCAGTCAAAGTAGATAACTGCATCCTCTTCTAGCTCCGCACAATTGCAAAATCGTTTGAAGGCGGAATATAATAAGCCTACACAACTTCATCACATTGAAATTTATTATTAAAAATGATGAAAAAATTGAGAAATCATCAATTTAATCAATAACAACTAAATCAACAATCAATATTTTATCAGATCTACCGGGATTATACAAGAATCAAAGCTAACAAATATAGAAGGTGGTGGAAAAAATTGGCAAACTTGCTGCTCTATCATTTTTTCCACTGACTTTATAACGTGAATCTCTGTGCAGTGTACTATGAACCAACTACTAACGGTGAATCTTCCAGAAGAAAAATCACTTGAGCACCTCCCCAATAGTTTAAAATACTGCATATCTTCATTTCCATCTATAGACAATTCATCGACCATTCAAGTGGAACCATGCAACAAACTCCTATGAATATTTGAAACATGTATAAGCATAACGTTCGTGGATCAGTGACGATGAGAACGGTTCAAGTTGCACTCATATTAAAATTCATGTATGCTAGTGATACGTAGATAGGTTATAAATTGATGAGGGAGAACGTACTACAGTTTTACATTTCTTGTTATTGGAGCCAGTTGCAAGTGAATTGGCAATTTCAGGGATCGTGAGTGGTTCGAAATATGCTAATCGAAGCCCTCACGTGAAATCAAGTAGTATCAAGTGGTAGTGAGGATTGAGATCATGGTTGACGCTATTGCTAAGGGCGGTCAGAATTCATGAAGCATTAAATAGAGGAATTTCTTGTTTTCCATTACTCTGCCATGCAATTTTCCAAACATCGATTCAATATCTTAGGCCGCATCGTGTTAGTCTTTCCTTGAAAATTAAATAATAAAAAAACACCTTAAATGTTACCCTTTGTGTTTCACGGTCTTGAATAATTTGTAGGGTCTATATAATTTATTTATTGTATGGGAAAATGATACGTGGGTCTGGTTAATATGAGGTTTCGTTTGATATTTTATTTCCAATCACAATTGAACTTATCAATGTAAACTTTCAACAAATTGACGCTGAACTGTAAAACACCACCAGGAAATAATATAGAAGTTTTTTGATCCAATTAACTAGTATCCTTCAATGAAAAATTTAAAAAATATCCCCATGAATGTGAAACAATAATGTATGTAGTTTTGGGCTTTGAGCCTGTTGTTCCTTATTTCCCAATCATTCATAGTTGAGAATTAATATATTGTATGTATCAATGTATGAATAAGTGAATAAATAAATAAATCAAACTATAAACTATACAAGATATTAGTCACTCATGTAAATAGTCACTTATAGTTTCATAAAATTTCCGATCAAATTAAATGAATATAGATGAGCAATAATTTGACATCCTTACCACCAGAGGATTCAGTAGTAGTTGTTCTGCGGCTTCCTCCCCTTGCATCCGCCTCAGCTAGGAAAAGAACAATAAATGCAGACACTAAGAGGAAAATTTTGAAATTGTAGCCATTATCACAGAAAATAAAATATCCGGCTATAATCGAACAAACTTTGAATTTGAAAATTACTCAAGTGAATAACTCAGTGACTGGAGGAACACTTGTAGCTTCATCGCTCCTTCACGCTTTTTTAT
>NC_052518.1:44045974-44091015 GCF_014356525.2 Nilaparvata lugens | reverse complement strand
GCAGCAGTAGCAGCAGTAGCAGCAGCATCAGTGTGTAGGCCGGTAGTACTTGTAGAAACATCCTTTGTCAATGGTATGTATAGATGAGATTCTACCGCATCCTCCCCCTCACTTATCTCACCATTCTCCTTAGCAGAGAAAGGAAAAGTCCTCTAGAACATGACTGTATCACCGAACACTCCAAGCAAGAATGAGATGCATAGCGCTCAGCAGCAGCTTTTTATATCTATGCCGATTGTACTAGACCGGACAGTGGTCTGTACTCTTTAACCATTTCATGAATCAGCAGGCAGTAGGCTCGTGTATTGGCAGGTATGTTTTGTGTAGCTTCAAATTCCACTCTAATGTCAACGGGGATGTTTCACAGAGACAAGTTCTCACAGAGACAAGTAGTGTTTTTGAACGATATTAGTGTCACAGAGACAAGTTTCACAGGAGCAAGTATTTCTATAAATGGCAGTCTCACAGGAACAAGTTCCCACAGAGACAAGCAGTTTCATAGAGACAAGGTCTCTGTCCAAAGTAGTAGCGCTATAAATGGCAGTCTCACAGAAGCAAGTTCTCACTGAAACAAGGAGTTTCACAGAAGCAAGGTCAGTGTCGTAGAGACAAGGTAGCGAATGTAGGAGGAAGTTAGGCGTGTTGCCTACATCTGAACTTGAAGGTTTCCATTATTTGTTCTAGTAAATTGAATGTCTGCTGTTTTTTAATCATGCAGGTATATGATTATGATTGGAGGTTTATCATATAAGATAGGGATGGGTTGGTAACCTATTAGAATTAGATAGAAGATAGATAGAATTATGAAGATAACTTAAATAAATAATTGAGTTCTATGCAAATGTAATATATTTCTACCAAACTCCAAATAACTATTCCAATATATCTAATAAGTATATATTAAACCTTCAATCCGAAAGAATAATCAATATGAATATGAAATGGAATATATAAAAGCCAAATAGCCTACAACTGACCTATTCATCACCACTTCATAAAAACCACATGGCCAAAATGGTTTTTCATTATAATTCCTTCTTTTGTAATAAATTGTTCATACTTTTGTACTCCTGAGCGAAGCTCGGTCCCCGATATTATGAGCTAATCATCTCTTCTTTTTCCAAGCTGCGGTCTCGAATTGTAAATTCAAATTAATATAATATTAACTTCAGACAGTCACAGAGTAAAGCTGCGTTAACACCAATAGATTCTATAAATTCTATTAGATTGAACATAACTTATCATACACATGATGAACATATGTGTTTTTCAAGTGCCATTCAATCTATAATAATCTGTGAGGATTGAGTTATTGACATTTTGTTAATAACTTTGGTGTAAACGCAGCTTTAGATGCCAAGATTTATCATGGCGTTCCGAGTTACGGATGATAATGTCAATGAAAAAAACTTCATTTTCCTCATGAAATCTTTCCCACAGAAATTTTAACAGATTGTTGTTCGACAAGCGTCTCCACATGTTACAAAATGAAAATCCCAGTGAAAAACAAAAAGTGCCACTTGATAATTCCCAAATCATCTTTTTAATCGTAGCTCTGATTCAACTGAGCATAACTTTCTAAACTTACTGAGTTAATATTTAAAATTATCATAAGCGCAATGGGACTTGGGATTCCATCAATTCAAGTATTATATCGGTATTCATTTTTACAGGATTGAAGTAGTGCAACATTTAGATTAGCACACCAATAGATTTTATTTGTAACGAAGTGAGTTCATTACTTTCATATCAAAGTTCTACTTTTTCCATTATGATATAGTATATTGACGACTACTGCAAAACAATGCCTGGTAGCCCTGGTAATGTAATTTAATGTAATGAAATGTGATCGTATGGTTGATTGGAAGTCTCCAACCAGCCTGATCAGATCTCTTAGTGGGGCCATTGGCAAACATTTTAAAAAAGACCTGATATTATAACAATGATTTTATTCCTAGTAGTTAGCATTTCTAGTAGATGGCTGAATATTCTCGTTACCACATTGCAAAGGATGTTCAGTGAGGTCTACTGTTATCTGGACTACTAGAGTATTGTAACTCCTAATGTCAGATTGAGTAAGAGCTTGAAATTTATCCCTATCCCATTGATTATTTTTTGTATTTCAATAATATTTATTTACCTTGTTTGTAATATTGTATATATATATATATTTTTTTTTCTTAATTTGATTTGTTTATTCTAGCAATTATTTAGCATTGTATTGGAGGATTGAGTGTAAGAGAGGGCCGGCTGCGCCCTAACTCCGCCCTCCTAGGTAAAAATAAATGCAGCTATTCTATTCTATTCTATTCTATTTAGTGTACTCCATGTTCAATAATCTGCCCCTATCTTATATTAGAAGAAACTGGCCTCTGAATAAATTAAAAAACGCACTAAATCTAATTCTGAATGAAAATGCTTATTATTCCGTAAATTAATTTTCAAATTGTTGAAAATGTGATATTCAGTGCTGTGAGTTTATAAATAGTTTTTTTTCAATGTATGACTTAATTTATTCAATTGTACTGAGTGATGATAATTATGACTTGATAAGACTGATTTGATCAATGACTACACTATTCATAAGATGACTACTAAGATGTTATGAATTGAATTGCTCATTTATTGTATAACAGACTATAAGCTGAATTCTTTAGATAAGGCCTAATCGCCTGATCAACATCCAAATTGTTTGTATTTATCGGTCAATATATTCTTATTCCTAGACGCCAGCTAAGAAAGGGGTTTCAATTTTCGTAGAATATAAGCACGTTTTTCAAAAATGTTGTGATTCCAAATTCAAATTTCGTTTATCACACACATATACGAGAATTTAGAATTATTGAGAAAGTGACCCGGAATAAGATTTATGATTTTTGTTCTTCTGTATTTATACTAAGTGACGTATCAGTGATGGCTCTTAAACTGTAGGCTTATTATTAAATAACGAGTTTAGAGCACCGGGAAAATGGGATTTATATTTTATTATAATAAATATTCAAAATTACGTTTCCAACCCACAATTACTGTCTTTTTGTCATGTCCTTAAAGTTACTGAAAATCATATCGGTTGGGACTAATCAAGATTTATTTAGGGTGGTTTCAATTATTAGTTTTTGTGTTACAAATAGTTCACCTAGATCTAGATGGCTATTGAAACATTATTGATCTAACTAAAGCATGATATTAATGTCAAAGACAGAAATCTGCGTTTCAATTCAGTATCATGTGTGTGATAAGAGAGAGAGAGAGAGAGAGAGAGAGAGAGTGTGAGTGTGGGAGAGAGAGATAGAAAGAGAGTGAGAGAGATAGAGTGAGAGAGAGAGAGTGAGAGAGCCCGAAGGAAAGGTTATCCCGTTAGGTACTTCTTGAAAGCCCGGTCAATTAGTCATCGGTGGTGTCCTCAGGTAGAACTACCCTGCTAATAGACTATGTTCACTGAAGCGTAAAACCAAAGTTAACCAAATGCTTCTATTTCTAAAAATTCTAGTGCCAGGTATGAAGTACTGCACTTTGGCGGCAGGAAATATTTAACATGTGTTTTCCATATTATACCCTTCCTGGAAAAATAGATTTTTAGTTAGTATTGTTTGCCTCCCCTCTACGAGGATGCTACCTGTGCCTTTGCGTTGCGAGTTCAATAGTTGACAAAACACATTCAGTCGACATGGAATTGGTCAAGGAAATCGTAACGCTCTGCAATACTACATTATACCATATTGACGATGGATTTTTCTATCGGGTGACCTCCAGCGACCAATCCTTGGGTCTACTCGCCCTTCAAAGCCATAAGCTAATAAGGATAATAATAAAATTGAAATTTGTACTTATATTTTCTGTGTAATCAATTCCCATGATAATTCATTGATCTTTATTATTCATCATCTTACTAATAATTAATCTTTCTTTTAATATTTTACTAGTATTATTAGGCCAGTAGGCCTACACACATGATTTTTCTTTGAGTACTAATTGATTCTTGACAACAAAATATCTTTATAATAGATGACTGTATGTTTCCTACTTAGTTAAGAAGAATCATTTATCGAAGAAATATGAAATTTAAGAAGCAATTAAGTAGATTACTACTGCTTTTCAATACTACATAATTTGCAAATGATATTTAATTTTGTCAATTAATATTATTATTTTACCGTTGATACAATAATGATGTAACATGGTATCTTTTGTATATGTATATATAGCCTACTTTGTTTAAAAGTGATAGATTATTTCGATAATTTTTGTTTTCAGGCAAATTTTCAATACAGAACAATTTTTATAAAACTTGTATTTATTATATCTCAGTTTATCCCTCTATGAAAAACAATCTATGTAGACCACTTGACAAGTAAATCACTGATCGAAACTTTGAAACCTTATTCTGTATTTTTGAAAAGCTTTTTATTCAATTCAAATTTGGAAAATCAGTAATACTATAGAGTGAATAGTAAATATTATATAATAATAATAATAATAATAATAATATTTTATTTATTCAATACAGTATCAAACAATACAATTGAATATCGTCATTAAAATGAACTTATACCTAATAAAAATACTAATTTTCATGTTATACATAATATCACAGGCTATAGTCACAGTTTACAGTCTTGTATCAGTCATATTTTCAACATAGTAATATTTAACATCGTTATTTTATAATATATTCACAGCCTAAATATGATTGTCACATAAAAAGTCATTAACACTATAAAAACATTTGTTAGAAAGGTAACTGTATAAATCTGTTTTGAATGTTTTGTTTCTATGATCTAAACTACCAGGCAGTTTATTCAGGAATTTTGTCCCAATGTAACTGGTCTTTTTTTCAAACATAGCTAGCCTATGAGGTTGCACAGTCAAATCATTTCTATTCCTTGTATTGTGAGAGTGTACCTGTGCATGAGTCACAAATATATCAATATTTTTTACAACATACAATATTGTTTTAAAAATAAAAATGCACGGTACTGTTAATATAGACATTTTCTTAAATATTCTCTACAAGGATGATTAAACCCCAGGCCCGCCAAGTACCTAATAGCACGCTTTTGTAGTACAAATATCTTGTTAATATTCTGTAATGTTGTGCTACCCCAGAGCTCTATACCATATGAAATATGAGAGTAAATCAGTGCATAATATAATGTTTTTGCTGTTTCATTGGGCACATACCTAACCATGTTCCTTAATACAAACAGATTACTACTGATTCTAGTGGCCAATTCATCAGTATGCACATTCCATGAGAGATCCTTGTCTATCATTAACCCCAGTAGGTTTGCCTCTGTTACATTTTCAACCATTGAATCGCCAATACTAATCATAGGCTGGAAGAGATGATTTTTAGACCCAAATTGAATACACTTACTCTTTTGCGGGTTCACTGCCAATTTTGACTCATTATAATATTGTGCAACCAAATTTGTTTTAACATTAGCTTCTACCTCAAGATCATTCAAGTTTTTGTTGTTGAACATCAATGATGTATCGTCAGCGTAGAGTGTAATATTCAAACCTACTGGGACTGAGGCTTGCACATTGTTAGTGTAAAGGACAAAGAGCAATGGGCCTAAAATAGAACCCTGTGGCACCCCTCTTGTAACACTCAATCGCATCGATTGAGCTACATGAGACTGAGATTCAACTGTAACAAATTGAAACCTATTTGTCAAATAGGACTTGATTAGACAACTACAGATTCCTCTTATTCCAATATTTGAAAGCCTATCAAGAAGTATGTCGTTATCAACGCTATCAAAGGCCTTTGAAAGATCCATGAATGTACCGATAACAAAGTTTCCCTTATCGACCTGTTCAATAACATTCTCACAAAAGTGACCGCTGCAGTAATTGTCGACCTACCTTTTACAAAACCATTTTGACAAGCTGAAATTAAATCAAATTTTTCGAGGTAAGTCATTATCCTGGAATAAATTAGTTTCTCAAATACCTTTGACAGAGATGGAAGAATAGAAATAGGTCTATAATTTTGTATATCAGTTCTAGCACCTTGTTTAAACAATGGTTTTACCTTGGCAATTTTAAGTAGATCTGGGAAATACCCGTTTCGAAAGCGTTATTCATTATGAATACTAGTGGTGGAGCTATTTCAATACAACATTCCTTAATCACTGTCACTGGATATTATCAAATCCAACACTATTTTTCGTTTTGATACTTTTTATTATTTTTATAATCTCATCATTATTAGTTGGAAACAAGAAAAAATTTCTGTTAAAATTTGAATTTGAAGAAGAGGAGTCATTAATTTGTAGATTTGATTTTTGAGCCTTTAATTTGGGTGCCATTGATATGAAAAATTTATTAAATGCATCAGCTACCTGCTTGGAATCAGTTAAAATTTTTTCATTTTCTTTTAGTTCTATATTAGGCTGTGTTTGTTTTGTTTTACCTCTGAATTCATTAATGATTTTCCAGCTTGTTTTTGATTTATTTGAAGCTCTCAAAATTATATTACTCATATATTGCTTTTTTGCCTGAACAACTTCATAATCATAAATTTTTTTAATAGCTTTCAATTGCTCCATATCAATTCTCAAACCATTATTAATTCTGATTTTAGCCACTTCCAAAAGATGTCTTATTTGCTTAATTTCGTCGGTAATCCATTCACCTTTTAATCTCTTTTTGCTCTGAGTTTTTTTCTTCTACATCTCAAAGGGCAATTTATGCCAAGATGAGACTGTAAAATTTCATGGAACCTCGCAAATTGGCTGTTTACATCTATTGCATTATAAACTGAAGCCCATGATTCACCACTCAAAGAGGTTTTCATTTTTATTATGTTTTCATTAGAACAAGTATACATTGGAATACCAAGTTGAATTTGTTTAGACTTGAATCTGGTGGAATCACGTGTGCCATGTGTGCGAAAAACCTGTGCAGTATGGTCTGATAACAGTGTATGAACAACCTGTACTGAATATATACCTTTTTCAATGTTAGTGACAATGTTATCAATTGCTGTTCTGCTTATTCTAGAAATTCTTGTTGGTTCTTTAATCGTGTAGTGTAAATCAAAAAGATTCAGAATATTTACAAGATTTCTATGTTCAGAAGAACTATCTAAAACATTAATATTATAATCGCCTGCAACAATGACGTTATTAGATACATGACTGCAAATACGATTAAATAAAATTTCAAGGTTTTCAAGAAATATATTAGTATCACCGCTAGGTGATCGATACAGACCTACTATAGCATACGGATCTCCATCAATCTTAAAATTGAAGCCACATATTTCAATATCCTTAATGTGACTCAAATCAGAAATATTAATAACAGTAAATTTATGATCAATAGCATTCAAAAATTCAAGACTGGCATACACGACCACTCCTCCTTTTCTCATATCAACTCTGCAGTAACTACACACTAGAGACATGTTATTGATAGGTAGGGAATTGATTTCATAATCTTTCAAGCCATGCTCGGTCAATATTAAAATGTCTGGTTGTTCATCCTCCACCAAGATGTCTAAAAGAGCTACCTTACTAACTATTCCATCAATGTTTTGATGTATTATTTTCAAACTATATGAGTCTTTAAAATATCTATTATTAATAGTGTCTTTGACAAGGTATCTTCTATTATTATTTTCTTCCACACCCCTGTCACAGCTTATTAGTTTCCCTTATCATTTAATAATTTGAAAACGTTATCACACATTTTACTTAGACTAGTTGAGCCCAACCTATTCAAATGCAAACCATCTTTGCCTAAGCCTTCTCTGGTGTTGATGAAACTATTGGGGTTAACAAATAGTACACCCAATTTGGCGCATTCACTTCTGATGGAGTCATTAATCCTCGTAATGTATGAGTCACTCACTGAACGCCTTAGTATTATTCCGCTGATTATTATTCTTGATCTACTAAAACATTGCTTGGCTGTCCTTATCATGTTCCTCATCTCATTCACCACGGATTCTTCAGATTCTCTGCGGATTGAATTTGTTCCTACATGAATTAATACACTTTTATAATTCTGTGCTGACGATTTTTTATATTTATGTTCAATCACTTTAGTTAGCTGCTCGATGCGTATTCCAGGACGAACATCAACAATACAATTTTGAGGAGTCACGTTTCTAATCATAGAGTCGCCCAAAACTATATTCTTATTTTCATGAAATCTACGTTTTTTCTCCTGATATCCTGTAGATTCCCATTTGCGACGGTTGTGTTCATAACTGGTTGTATCCAGCGCCGGAAATTCATCGTCATTAAAAATTGGAATGTTTGATCGCTTTGACCGAGCTTTTCCAGAATATTCTAGTTGACCACCAACATCAAATCGCCTAGATTTAGATCTCAACAAGTCTTCATACTTATTTTTCCACTTATTGGCATCATCCCTAGACAAACTAACTTCACTCCTAAGAGCATTGTTATCTGCATTCAAAGTTTCAATTGTCGTAGACATACATCTAAGCTGATCTTTGACAGATAAATTCTCTTTTTCAAATTCAATCATCATTGACTCGATGTGCTTCTTTTGTTCTTGGAGGGATTCAATTTGCTTTTGTAAATCTTGAGAATGAGCTATTAAATCATCGCGTTGTTGGAGAAGCTCAACTGTTTGCAAGCTTGGAGAAGAACTTGTTGAGATTGTTCTTGAAGTCGGTGTGTTTACACTCATATCACATGTCAAGGGGGGAGTTATTTTGCCACTGCCAGGAGTAGTTGGTTTCATGTTCATCAACTTTTTATTGCCTACTGGAGTTGTCTGCTCTATAGAAATGTCATCGTTAATATCAATATCCTGATCAGGTGCAGTATGATTATGCAACCCACTTTTCTCCAATACTTTATGCATTAAGGCATTCGTTTTCAAAGTTGCGGGACATCCATTGAATAGACACCTAAACGAAACTCTCCCATCCAACATTGTACGTTCTTTTCGGTAATTAAAGCCATCTATCTGAATAGCAACATTATTCCTCTGTGTTGTGAATTTCTTTATTATTGAAGACATAATGATATTTGAAAAAATCACTAGCGATTATGCACAGTTGTTATTATTCAAAAGGTAATGAGTGATGGCGAACTGTTCATGAAAAATTATGCGAAAAATATGGAATTAAAAAGTGAAAAGGAAAAGGATAGGAAGAAAAATGCCAAGAGAGCTGTCAAGGCAGAATACGTAAGCTCCTGATTGGGAAGAGAAAAAGGTTAAAAGCTTTGAGTCTACTTTATACACTCTACTTTCTACGTTTACTATCATAGTCTCATTTATTTGAGGTAAAAGAGTGAAACATTGTTGACGAAAAAAAGTTCAAAAACTGCCGCGCTAGGTTGTCATAGTAACACGTAGCCTAGATAAGAACCAGCAATATAAACAAAAACCAGCTGGAGATTATCTGCTTTGAAACAGTCAGCGGTAGTATAGATAACTTTTCAGATTGTTGCCGTTATCAGAGTAGGACTTTCACTTTCGTTATCACTCCTGAAGCCGGTAGTTGCTCAGTTACGATAGTCCTAATAGAACCACAAAGTCGAATTACGAACAAGAAATAGCACGTGTAGTGTGTAGGTCTATGCCGGTTAAGAAAAATGGAGTCAAAACGTTCAAAAACTGTATGTGGTACGCGTATTTAAATCACTGTTACTAGTCACTCACCCGTCATGCAGTCATGGAATTCACTGAAACAGGTACTTAGAACTTTCATAAACTATCCAAATTCTTCCAATCTTTTATTTCCTTCAAATAACCACTGTAAAATGATGAAAAATACGGAGCAAATAACTAAAACAACATTACAGGGCAGCCCAGTGCTACCAACCTGTATAAGTAAGTGCTATAATAAGTAAGTAGAATTGATCCCGTCAACCATATCCTATCATAGCCTATTTACAACTGATTTTCTTTGCAGATGTGGTTTTGGTTTAAGATAGTATTTCTGCAGAAGTAAACTATTAAAGTGTTGGTATATAAATAGAGAGCTGCCTATCCAATAGAAATCGAGGGGTGTGGCCTCCCCCCTCCACCCCCCTGCCCTAGTCAGCCATTTTGGCCCCGCCCCCAGCCAATAGGAATCAAGGGGCGTGGCCACGCCCCCCTCCACCCCCCTGCCCTAGTCAGCCATTTTGGCCCCGCCCCCAGCCAATAGGAATCAAGGGGCGTGGCCACGCCCCCCTCCACCCCCCTGCCCTAGTCAGCCATTTTGGCCCCGCCCCCAGCCAATAGGAAGCAAGGGGCGTGTTCAAAATGGCGTCCCCCTTCCCTAGTGTAATTTTGTCCCCCACCACCCCAACCAATAGGAAGAGGCGACGGCCATCTTTGTTGTAGCAGGTGTTCTGACATCTGCCCCAGTTAACACCTGCTTAATTTGCATATTAAAAATATCCCCACATTTAAAATCTTTAAAATCTTTAAAATCTTTAAAATCTTTAAAATCTTTAAAATCTTTAAAATCTTTAAAATCTTTAAAATCTTTAAAATCTTTAAAATCTTTAAAATCTTTAAAATCTTTAAAATCTTTAAAATCTTTAAACTCTCAAACTACTACTAATCTATTTCCCAGTCATATTTTTTTCTTTTTTTTCCTGCATCACTTGGTCGCCTATCACTGAACATTCTTTTCAAAAACAACTCTTGCACCTGATCAGAATTCAAATTATGTTGTACAGCTTCACTCATGTCAAAGATGTACCTCTTTTTTACATATTGTGCAATCAAATAGTATGAAAAGTTGAACAACTGTTCATTTAAATATTTCTGAAAATCTTCACCTTTCATAATCATCTGCATAATGTCATCTTTTAGCTTTTGGTGAGAAGCTAAATTTTTTTCATCAAGTTTCTTTTGCACCTCAGCCAACATAATATTGAATGTTGATTCTAGATCAACTACTTTCAAATTATAATCTTGCCTGTTAATAAAGTTAAGTTTATTTTGTGCAAGTAGATTGTCTTTTAATTCTTTCAATTTAGTTTCTAGCAAATCTGTATCAACATGTTTTAAACTATTTTTTTTACTTTGTTGTTCACATAATGTCTTCAATTCGTCTGATTTCTGATCAAACAACGACCTACTAACATACTTTAGCTCAATATCATCACTAATTGATTTAGACAATGTTTTCAATTGTGAATCGAAATACTGTTTTTGTTGTGCTATCTCCTTCAATATATCAGACATTGAATGCAATTTACTTTCAAACACTTTTTTAGTAATTAAATCAGACTGTAGTTTTTGGAATATACTAGTTGATATTGCAAGTAATTTGCTGTCTAAATATTTCCTATCTACTAAATCAGATGATTCAGTTTGCAATTTAGTGAATATATTTGTTGATATTTCAAGCAATTTACTGTCCAAGTATTCTTTGTTAACTAGCGGTGATGATTGATCAGACTGTAGTTTTTGGATTATACTAGTTGAAACTTCCTTTAATTTACTATCCAAGTATTCTCTGTTAACTAGCGACGGCGACCACAATGGATCAGACTGTAGTTTAGTGAATATATTTGATGATATTTCAAGCAATTTACTGTCCAAGTATTCTCTGTTAACTAGCGGTGACAATGGATCAGACTGAAGTTTATTGAATATATTTGATGATATTTCAAGCAATTTACTGTCCAAGTATTCTCTGTTAACTAGCGGTGACAATGGATCAGACTGAAGTTTATTGAATATATTTGATGATAATTCAAGTAGTTTACTGTCTAAATATTCTCTACTTGCTGCCACTAATGATGATGTTGCTTCTGCTGCTGCTGCTGCTGATTCACAACCACTGTTTAAAACTAATGGTGCTGTTGTATTAAACACATGATGTGTCCTACCAAATCGATCTATTGTACTACTCACTGCAGTGGTGGCGGCGCTACTGCCCGACATCTCTATTCTTGTCAAGTGTTAAACACATACTAACGACTAAAAGCAACATTGCCACCTAATATAATACCACTTTCTTTCAGTTCTTCAATAATAGAAGCTATTTCAACTGAA
This sequence comes from Nilaparvata lugens, assembly GCF_014356525.2. Taxonomy (NCBI): domain Eukaryota; kingdom Metazoa; phylum Arthropoda; class Insecta; order Hemiptera; family Delphacidae; genus Nilaparvata; species Nilaparvata lugens. The sequence continues at coordinate 44,079,024 of NC_052518.1, read as the reverse complement.
TGTGATCTATTTCCCGCCTGCTGTGATGAAAGCAGAATATCTAATCTGTCTATCAGTTCATTTGGATTATCCCAGTAGACATACTGTCGACTAGTAGATTCATTTCTTATAAAACCCATACCACTAACAGCTGCTGCCGCTGCATCATCAATCCTAGATCTTTTTCTTTTCCTACTACTACTCGATGGAAATAAAGATTGAATAATTTGTGATTTATAGCCTGTATTTCTCTTTACATAACCGCGTCTATCTAAATGAGCAGCGGTAAGCTGCAATATATTACGATATTTTCTTAAATCACGTTCTGTGTACAGTTTCTGGTCAGGCTGTTTTTTAAATAGAAGTTCACACAAACCAACTGTTAAACGATACTTATTATTATTGTCGATAATTAAATAACCATTGGCAATACTAATATCCTTTACACCCATATAGTATTCATTTACTTTACTATCATAACATATACCATAAGATATACAATTATTTATTTTTTCATTATGAAATTCACGTATATACTCATCAATAAAATCCACTGTTATTGTTGTTTTATTCAAAATATCACTTACATTAGATCTATTCAAACCCTCATCCACATCCATTTCCTTGCCCGTATCTTTCTCCTCCTCCTCCTCCACCTCCTCCTCCTCCTCCTCCTCCTCCTCCTCCTCCTCATCGTCCTCTGATTCTTCTTTAAGTCTGCTACTAGTGTGTGCATGTTGTACAAGTGTATCTTTCAATTGTTTTAGTGGATTGATAATTGGTTCTAATGATTTTTGTCTAATCGAATCATTTTCCCTAATCATACTAGTTAATGATCTATGTTTATTAATAATTGACTTACGCAAACCTTTTATCCTGTCAATTACTTTACTAGTATGACGATGATGATCACGTTGCACTAGTCCTCGTCTTCGTCCTCGCCGCCCTCCTCTTTGTTTTTTTCTTTTTAATTTAATTTTACGCATATTGCTAGTAGTAGAACGATAATTAGTTCTTTCACCTACACTGGCTCAACAACAAATGATGAGAATTGACACATGTCAATTGGTGCTGCTATACACACTTGGATCAATATACTTACCAAGACAATTACGATATTTACCAGCATCTGGTTTACACTCAGTGAAAATTGAAATAAAACTATGATTTCCGCTTTGCCATACATGTGAACATAGATTTCTGAATGCAACAAATGTCATATCAGTTCCAACAAAATCTCTAAATATTAGTTTTAAATTGTGCATATCCATTTTAAAAATAATCAGCATATTTGCGTTGTCTCTGATATGATGTTTTGAAATTGCGCCATAGCTTTGAATTAAGTACACACAATCTATGCTTTTGTGTCTGCCCATTGTGAAAAAATTACGTATTTGCGGCACACGTGTAACATTCAAATCGTCAAAAATTATCAGTGAATGAGTGTCGATATCATTCGGTTGCGGTATACATTCAATATTGTCAGATTTATAGTAGTTTACACACTTGAGTTTTGAAAAAACAACATCCAATAGTTTATATTTTTCCTGATACAAAGACTTACTGAACAAGTATAGGTTTTTGAATTTTAATCCATTTTTATCGAATATTAAATTCAGCAGTACATTTGTCTTTCCACAATTTGATGCACCGCAAATTAGAATTCTAGCTGAACTTGGCAAAAACTCACCATGCTTTTTTCTATCTAGACAATTTTTGCCCACTTGTTTTGTATCTACAATTAGATTATCAAAGTTAACTATTGCTATTGACTCTTTTGCTGTCGTCATAATAATAACTCTTGCTGCGCGCGCGCTTGCTGTTTACACATGCGTGTCTACAGTTCAACTATGCTGTTAACATCGCTACATCCGATGTGTGTGTGTGTGTGTGTGTGTGTGTGTGTGTGTGTGTGTATACTACAAGCGGTTTATGAATGAAGAAAACACGCACATACAATGTTCACAGTTTATTAAAAATACTAGATACATACAAATTTAGCAGCAGCAGCTAAAACAAGTGTATCTTACAAAGTTGACAATACATAAAAAGTTGAAAATACATACATTAGTTGACAGCTGCATACATAAAAGGTGAAAATATACATACAAAGTTGACAGCAGCTGCAGTAAGGTAAGTGGCGACAAATCTAGTGATAATACATAGACAAAGTTGACAGTGTTAATATTATAAAAAATTGTAAATTATTACAAAGCGTGTGTCTTTCACATAATACAGTATAGCACCAGCGTCACACGCATTAATTAAGATTAGCCATTGACATGCAATAATCTAAAATATAAATTAATATCTTTTCTTTCTTCTTATCATCATCATCATCATCTTCATCAACATCAGCTACATTAAAGTCTATTGATTTAATTTGCGAGTAAAGTATGTTTAGTTGCATAGAAAATTGAGCACAAATACAAGTATCTACTACATCAAATACGCTGCTTGCATCTTTTAAATTTTTATATGAACATATACTTAAATGAAACCTACTATCATCATCATCATCATCAACAACAACAACAACATCGCTGAAAAATGTTTTTTTACATAAGCCAACTAGAAAGCATTTTTCAATATCAACACGTTTTACACACATCGCTTTAAGCGTACACAAAAGATCAATTATTCTTTTAATAATACTACACGCATCGTTACCATTCAGCAAATAGAACAACAGTGGCGCATCCATAGCCATTGACATTATGTTTATATCATATCTGAAACAATATGCAAATAAATTTAATGATTTTTGCGCGTTGCACGCAGTTTCTTCTTCTGTTTTACAGACGGAGTAATAATATCACTCTTATCTATCCAGCTAGTTTTATCAAAGCCTAACCATTTAACAAGATATTTATTGTTTGATTTTCGTATTATTCGTTCAACTAAATATGTATTTTGTTCGGACGGTGTTAAGTTTGTTTTCATCAATTGTTCACTATAAAATCTACCTTGTATGATTTCATTGTTAAGATCGCGAATTACATAGGTTGGCGGTTGTGTGGGAAAAACACCGTGAATTATAAACAGTTCTGGCGACCAATTTAATCTAAAACTTTTATCAAAAACCTGACGAAACTTACTTATTCGCACTACGTCGCCTAATGCAAACTTTGGTCGATAAACTGTACGCGGCGGCGGCGATTGTTTTGTCTTTTTCAACTGTAACATGATCAAATGCTTTTCATGACGTCGTCTAACACTGGCCGGTGTCATGCCAATCGCTGAATGAATAGTGTTATTATATTGATAAACAATGTCCGGCAAAATGTTTAACCATTTTTGCGTACCGCTAGCAGTTAGTCGTTCATACAAACGTGATTTCAGTGTTCGGTTCAATCTTTCAACAAAAGCTGCCTTAATTTCAGAAAATACACTGTAATGATTAATGTTCAACCTATCGAATAGTTGTTTAACATCCTTATTGTAAAATTCACGACCTAAATCGCTTTGCACATTTTTTATACCCTTATTTAACACTAATATTCGCGCTAATTTTCGTTCAACTTCTTTTCCTGTTTTAGTTTTTAATGGTTCAGCAAAAGCATAACGTGAAAAACAATTAATTGCAATCAAAACATAACGATAGCCGTTGTTTGCTCTAGCAAATTCTGGCAATTCAATTAAATCAATTTGAATGAGGTCTTTTATTCCTTTTAATATATATTTACGTCTGTTGAATTTTCTTCGCGCTGGACGGTGCAATTCCTGAGCAATTTTCTGTTGCAAATCTGACATATTTGCGGTTTCGTTCTCCCCTACACGAATGTGCGCGTGCGCGTGTGATTGTTTTTGCTAGAGTTCAGTCACACCTGCAGCACTGCTCCGATGTCTTCAACAGCGATCTTTCTTCGTCTTCTTCTTCTTCTTTAGACGGATGTTGTTTCTGCCGCCTTCTTCTTCTTCGTGTTCGACACTGAGCTGTGTCGGAGCGGTGCTTGTTGAACTGGTTTCACTAATAGCTTCTTGCTCCTCTCTCTCTCTCTCTCTTTCACTCTCACTGCTGCGATCAATCTGACGTAACACCAGTCCCGCTAGCCGTGTTGCTGCTGCTATCAATATCTTCTCTTCTTCTCTCTTCTATTAAATAATGACCCCACGCTTTCGTATCTATACCGTTTGATTCAATGTATCTTTTTGTGTCAAATGGTGATAATGCAACTTTGGCACACGATATTTGATAAATATCATGTGAATAACTGCGTAATTGTGAAAAGCATTCACGTTGAACTAATCTATCTGTCAGGCATTTCATGTACATGTCATATCTTAGTTTATTGTTTATAATTGTTCTTGCTACGCCTTTAGCTGCGTGCTTACTAAATTTTTCATAAGAACTATCCTTAATACTACTACTACTACTACTACTACTACTACTACTACTACTACTGTCACTGCCGCTACTAGCACTACTGCTTAGTACATATTCAAAACTGTAAAGTTTTGCACGAAGACCGCAAAAAGCGGTAATAATGCCAGATTTTAATTCATCTTTAAATGTGCCAGGCACACCATGGTTCAATTGACTATAACAACAATGTGTGACAGGATAAGCACTTGTGTCAAAATGTTGAAGATTTTGTTTGATAACTGCATAGATATCGTCCGATTTGATATGATATAGCAACGAGTCTGTATCGCTCATGCATAATTTAACACAGCTTGGATCGAACATTTTCAAGAAAATGTTGTAGTGGAAATTGAACATTGTAAATTTACTCAAATCAAGAATTGAAAAACCAGCATAAATTGGACGATCTAATTTTATTTCTGTTTTACACATTTGTACAGCGACAATGTCTTTGTCAAACACAATCCATCGTTTACAGCTTGGTTTTGCAATCAAACTTTCCAATTTTTTCTGACAAGTAATTAGCTTAAAATCTATTCTTTTCCTATTATTCTCCATCAACTTTCCGAACAGACTATTTGAAAGAAATTTAAAGAGGGTACGTTCAAATGAATTTTTTGCTTCCTTTCTCAGTTGCGCATTCAAATCAATAAACGGTTTAAGCCAGTACGACTGATGAAAAGCGATTACTCTATGTACAGCAGTCAATTTCATGCCCAAGCTTAAATAAAGTTTCAAATTTCTATAGTGGAGTACATATCGTTTACGATTATAAAGGGTGGCTAAAAGACGTGATGACGCGGTGGCGGCGGCGGCTGTGTCGGGAGACGGGCGGCGCGCGGCCGCTTCTCTGCGCAGAGCAACAGTGTTGTCTGTTTGATATGGAGAGAACAGGTTGTAAGGCGGCTGATCTTTTAATGGTGCCAGGGGGAAGCTGTTATGTAATTCGTGTAAATTAACTGGATAGGACAGGTCTGCTTCAATTATATAGCCAGTCTCGGCTTCATCGTGAATGCTTGTAAAATCGCCTAAAGCTGTAATTTCATCTTGTGATAAAAATCTGAAATTTGATTCAGGTAGCTTGTAGGCAATCATTGTATGTGCGTATAAGCTTGTACAATCAAGATAGAGCAAAAAACTATTTTCAATAGCTGGGTTATAATTTGCGCCCATATATTTATTGTTTGCGACTGCATGACGGTGGGGAATAACTGACAGACCACCGCGTAAACCAGATTCTATGAGCAAGTTCATATCAGCATTGCTAATTAATTCTAAACGTACTTTAGTCAAATATAACATTGCATTCAACGAAAAATGCGGTAACGATACAAAGTGTGATACATCCAGTTTGTAAATTGCAAAAAATACAGTCCTAAAATTTTGAAAAATATCTGCCAGCAGTAAGCAATCTGACAAAAGGTAAAGATCATGATATTCACCCAATGAGTTTATGTTAAATTCGCGCCAAACTTTCTGTGCATGCTCGTAATCGTCTACTTGCAATGCTGTATTACTAAGTGTACTGTAAAATGAGTCAATTGCCGGCAATTGCTGTTCTTCAAATTTTTCAGCATCTGTTATGTACTGATACGGGTACACGCCTTTACGTAGTAAAAGTTTTTGATGATTTTTATCGTTGAATATTTTACACATTACTTTGAAATTAGTATCAATGTTTTCTGTATCACTTGCAAGATTGGCAACAAGTGACTGTAGACTTGAGCTTAAGAATTGAAAACTGTCAAGGAAACGTACTCGATCTATTGTAATTGTGAGGAATTTTTCCGATGAGTTTGCAATACAATCAATTTTCTCCTTTCGTCCTGCTAATGCCTTAACAATGAAATGACTATCATATCCGCGAAAATTATGAAAAAAACAGTTTAATAGTTTTGGTGCTTTTGCATTTAAATTACATGACTTGTGCGTTGCACCGAGAAAATGCCCTGTTGTATGAGAATGGTGCCTAATACGAATTTCGTTGGCTTTAAATTCATCGTTGCACAAGAAACATACTGTACTATTGTTAAAAGCTATTCTTTTCCTATTATTCTCCATCAACTTTCCGAACAGACTATTTGAAAGAAATTTAAAGAGGGTACGTTCAAATGAATTTTTTGCTTCCTTTCTCAGTTGCGCATTCAAATCAATAAACGGTTTAAGCCAGTACGACTGATGAAAAGCGATTACTCTATGTACAGCAGTCAATTTCATGCCCAAGCTTAAATAAAGTTTCAAATTTCTATAGTGGAGTACATATCGTTTACGATTATAAAGGGTGGCTAAAAGACGTGATGACGCGGTGGCGGCGGCGGCTGTGTCGGGAGACGGGCGGCGCGCGGCCGCTTCTCTGCGCAGAGCAACAGTGTTGTCTGTTTGATATGGAGAGAACAGGTTGTAAGGCGGCTGATCTTTTAATGGTGCCAGGGGGAAGCTGTTATGTAATTCGTGTAAATTAACTGGATAGGACAGGTCTGCTTCAATTATATAGCCAGTCTCGGCTTCATCGTGAATGCTTGTAAAATCGCCTAAAGCCGTAATTTCATCTTGTGATAAAAATCTGAAATTTGATTCAGGTAGCTTGTAGGCAATCATTGTATGTGCGTATAAGCTTGTACAATCAAGATAGAGCAAAAAACTATTTTCAATAGCTGGGTTATAATTTGCGCCCATATATTTATTGTTTGCGACTGCATGACGGTGGGGAATAACTGACAGACCACCGCGTAAACCAGATTCTATGAGCAAGTTCATATCAGCATTGCTAATTAATTCTAAACGTACTTTAGTCAAATATAACATTGCATTCAACGAAAAATGCGGTAACGATACAAAGTGTGATACATCCAGTTTGTAAATTGTAAAAAATACAGTCCTAAAATTTTGAAAAATATCTGCCAGCAGTAAGCAATCTGACAAAAGGTAGAGATCATGATATTCACCCAATGAGTTTATGTTAAATTCGCGCCAAACTTTCTGTGCATGCTCGTAATCGTCTACTTGCAATGCTGTATTACTAAGTGTACTGTAAAATGAGTCAATTGCCGGCAATTGCTGTTCTTCAAATTTTTCAGCATCTGTTATGTACTGATACGGGTACACGCCTTTACGTAGTAAAAGTTTTTGTTGATTTTTATCGTTGAATATTTTACACATTACTTTGAAATTAGTATCAATGTTTTCTGTATCACTTGCAAGATTGGCAACAAGTGACTGTAGACTTGAGCTTAAGAATTGAAAACTGTCAAGGAAACGTACTCGATCTATTGTAATTGTGAGGAATTTTTCCGATGAGTTTGCAATACAATCAATTTTCTCCTTTCGTCCTGCTAATGCCTTAACAATGAAATGACTATCATATCCGCGAAAATTATGAAAAAAACAGTTTAATAGTTTTGGTGCTTTTGCATTTAAATTACATGACTTGTGCGTTGCACCGAGATACAAGCCAGTCGTATGAGAATGGTGCCTAATACGAATTTCGTTGGCTTTAAATTCATCGTTGCACAAGAAACATACTGTACTATTGTTAAAAGCTAATAATTGTTCTTCATTTAATTCAATCATGGGCACTTCTTGTTGCATATCAATGGAACAGTTTCGACCTATGGCAATGATCTCATCAAGAAATTGTTCAATAATTTTCTCGCCAACACTTGTAGCTCTATAAACGCGTGGGCCGTAGAATATTTCACCTGATTCGTCTAAAATAATAAACGCATAGCCGCAAGCAACATGTTTTTGTGTTTTCCTTGTAAAGCTATTTCCTATATCAGTTCCGAGCAAATCATCAACATTTTCATCGTCATCGACCTCACCGTTATTTGTTGGTACAATAAAACTTTCAAAATCGGCAAATGCAATGTACTTATTTTTTAGTGTGTACGAAAAATTTTTAAACTTTAACATTTCACCCTGTTTAGGTAGTACTGTTCTTTGTATTGCAAATGTTGAACACAAATCCATATGTTTTTCTAGATTGGTTTTTCCATCGCAATTTGCATGCCGGTTAGTTGTAAATTTGTTAAAACAATATGGACAAATGAACACTTGACCATTATGCAAAGACAAGTGATGACTCAGTAGCCGTGACAATCCGTTATACCCTTGACACGTGTTTATCAGAACATAATGCCATTTTTTCGGCGTTGTATCATTTGACAATAGTAGAAGATTGATTTTATGTTCGCGTTGTCTATAAATTGAACAACGGTACGGGAAAAACTTTTTTTTAGCAGCATCATAAGCAATCACTGTTATAGAAATGTTTAAATTTTGCACTTCAAATTTTTTAATGTCATGCACTGTAGTAGGAAACTTAATACCGGTCAAATTTAGATTATTTTCAAATTGCATCAGATAGTCAACATTCATATTTCTACGTCTGTAATGAAAATAGCTAAGTACACTCCATACAAAACATTTACTATCATTTGTGTTTTTTACATTTATAACGGCTCTTTTTGCTTTTATAAAATCAGGTGTTTCAATGTATGTACTATTTCCGCCAGCTAAAGGATTGTAACGAGTAATATTCAAATCAAATGAAATGATTCTAACTACAGTCCAACCACTGCCGTACCTAATAAATTTATCAAGCGTTGATTCAATTTTCTCTACACCACTAATAAATTGGTCTTGCAAAATATCTAATTGTTCATCAACATTAATTAACAATGACGTATAACTGTAAAACGATGCGTTTGTCATAGTTTCAACGATTTCTTCTTGTTGCGATTGATCGCTGCTGCCGCTATCAACATTTACTTTTTTCAATTGAACAGTTGTAACAAAATACCATTTAATATTTTTGTCAAAATTATCACTTTCTTCAACAATTAATTCAATTACTTTCGGCTTTAAAATTTGCAATAATGTTTGAACAACATCAATGAATATTTTTCTAAAAACAAATCTGTAGCGAACTGCACTCGAATTTATGCTAGTACTTCGTTCAATAGTATAATCCATAGTTTTTCGATTTTGCTAGTAGTAGTAGTAGTAGTAGTATTAGTAATAATTGGTTTTGCCGTCTTACCGCTTTGAAGAGCTTGTTTCCTGCGGGTCAATGTTTTCAACTTCGTTGTCGATGTTAGTAGCAGTAGCATTCACGATCCTCGGTTGCGATGAGTTTGTCACGTCTAGCAGAATCAGTGATGATGATGATGCTTCAGCTTGCTGACCACTATTGCGACTGGACTGTTGCAATGATGAGTCCGCGCTCACACCAGCCACATCAATTTGGCGGCCTCTGCCCTGAGCGATGACGCGTCGTTGATCGGCAAAATAAATGCCGTGGCCCCGACCGCCACGTTTTGGCGTATCGCACGCTGTGGAAAAGTGCACACGTTTTGCCGGCGGCGATTCGCTGCTGTCAACCACGCACCATTCCTCACTTGCCATTTCCACCTCCACCTCCTTGTCGTCCGCTATCGACTCAACCAGGCTGAAAAACAAACATATAGAATGAAATAATTGTATAGAATAAAATGACTGTGTGTGTGTGTGTGTGTGTGTGTGTGTGTGTGTGTGTGTGTGTGTGTGTGTGTGTGTGTGTGTGTGTGTGTGTGTGTGTGTGTGTGTGTGTGTGTGTGTGTGTGTATACATTTATTTGCAAACGCACAATGATCATAAATCAGATAGTATATTTTCCAGTTTACTTCAAGCACAATTATTACCTCCTCCTCAGCCGGCATATTTGTTTGCAGTTGTTAGACAATTGTTTTCAAAATAGAAATTAAAGTAGTCAAATTGTTTACTGCCGCTTTTTCAGTTTGATTGTTAGAGTATAACATTTTAATCATATTTGTTTTTCAATCAGCCGATGAAAACGTGACAACACTCGCAAAACTTGTTGCTAATTTTTTACAGTTTGTAAATTAATTTAAAAAAATAGTTCATTATACTTACGTGTTGTTTGTTGGTGTTACTGCTTCTTCGCTTGTTGCTGCAGCTGCTGCTTTATCGGATTGTTGCTTGTCCATTTGCACTGTGCATGAAACGTCACACTATAATCGAATGCAAGCAATATCATGTCGCTCGATGCTTTTATAATTTTGAGCCGCTCGGTACCATCAACTGTCAGTTTGTTATCACGCAGAACATGTGGGGGTTGCAATAATTATATAAGTATGCATGTGCACTGCACAATGAATAAATTAATATCTTTCACTCAGCTAGCAGATGTTAAGTCCGTTACAGAGACATGCAAGGTGCACACATTTTGACCGTTCCTTAAGAAATTTGCAAACGTTTCCTTATCAGTGTTCCGCACATCTGTACTAAATTTCGCATACAACATATGCACAAAACAGATATACTTTCTTTGAACTTCTTACCATCTATATTCATCAAGTTGATAATATATAATGACGAAAAACTGCGTCCTTCTGTTAGTATCAGTTTGAAACTCCAACAACACTACGACGATGTCAGCAGATCAATCCTCGCCTATGGCAGCGCCAAACAACAGCGGAACCAATGTAAGTTTATTTTCCATTTACTCAACTAGCAAACTGACTTGAAATACATTCTTCTAATCCAACAGTAGTTTTCTGTTTGTTGTCAGTTTTCTTCTCATACAAATTTAGCAAACTAATGTTATCAGTCTTTTTCAACTGAATACTTCTATCATACAAATAAAGTTCTTCTAATGTGCTCCTAAAACTGATTAGCTCACTCTAGGTGGATGTCTTTGTTGTTCTTCACACTTAACTGCTAATTAAAACACTGTCATCCCTTTGCGCAATCAGTCTTTTTTCAACTGAATACTTCTATCATACAAATAATGTTCTTCTAATGTCCCCTAAAACTGATTAGCCCACTCTAGGTGCATGTCTTTATTGTTCTTCACACTTAACTGCTAATTAAAACTTTGCGCAACTGGAATACTTATCACACACACACACACACACACACACACACACTGCTAATAGGTTATGTCTTTATCATCATCTTCTTCTTCTTCTTCTTCTTCTTCTTCTTCTTCTTCTTCTTCTGCTTCACAACTTTTTTTAACAAAATCGCAATTTGGCGATGATTGAATGTGTAAATCCCTCAATTGGTATTTATTGATCGATGTGTCTGCCCACATACGACAACCACTGCAAATAAGACCAAATCCATTCGAATTTGAAAAATCAATACCATAATAAAATCCCTCACTTGCTAACTGTTTGAAATTTTTCGGCAAACATTCCATTTTCATAAATGAATTTTCACGTTCGTATTGTTCATTGTAGTCTGGGTTTTTCTGAAAAGTTGACGTTGTACGAATATTACCAACAAGATAATTGTTTATGAAGCCGCACTTCGGTGACCATTTTTTATGTTCAAAAATAGCATAATCACTCACTTCCCAATTTTCCAAAACTACATTGCAAAAAACACATTTTGTTCTATCGAAAACTTTTAAAAAGTAGAAGCCGGCCTCTGCTAAATGATTCGGTTTTGGATATTGATGCGGCCAAATAGTTTTATTACCTTTAAAAAATGAGTCAAGCCTATCGATTTCTTTAAAGTAATTTACCGCTTTCTTCTCATCACTATCGTTGTTGTCACTGTTGATGATGTCACTGTTGTTGGAACAATGAATGCAACGCTTTCTTGCTCGCGGCAACATTTTCAAACACCAACTGAAAAAAAAAAAAAATATATATTTTTGCTAAACTTGATTTTTTTCTACAGGACATTTACACTAACGAGTTGTGGTCCGAGGACGGGGCAATGGCTATGCTGGAGGCTGAACTATTGAGAAGCGACGCTGCACCTGCCGACGCCGGCCTGTTTGATGAAGAAAACTCATTAATGGAACTATTGACCAGAGCTGAAAAGCAACTCAAGGAGCAAAACCTCTGGCAGCCACTTCATCAAACGGATCGACGTCAGCAACAGGTTTCCAGCCCCGATCTCCCTCCCCCTTCATCGCCGCATTGCCAGCAGCTTGTAATATACACGTCGCCACCACCCGCCACCCGAGCTGCTGCGATCCCCCCCGCCTTCACCGTCACATCACACCAACAAGTCCGGATACCCCCCGCCCCCACAACAAGAATCTCCCCCGCCTTCACCGTCACATCACACCAACAAGTCCGGATACCCCCCGCCCCCACAACAAGAATCCCCCCCGCCTTCACATCACACCAACAAGGTTGTCCCCCCGCCGCCGCTGCCTCCACCGCTCATCCTTATAGTCGTCCACGCGCAATCTTAGGATCTAACTCTATGCGACATGAATTTGATTTCGATGGCCTGATAAGATTTTCAGATCCATCCCGACGTCGTACAATTGCGTTAAAACATTTATCCGATGCATTTCAGTATCCTGTTTTAGGCGCGCGTGTTGTGCGCTCCTACAACAAGGATGCTGTTATCATTAGGGTAGCAAATGTAGGACGTCGGGGCAACGAAGATGCCGAAATTGAAACATTCATGCCGCATAGATTTACTGCTAAGATTACGCGTGCGAATGTACAGTCATTTAATTCAGGTTGCCACAATTTAATAATGCAAGTTGTACATAATGAAGGTCGTTCCTCTGATATAAGGCTGAATCGACGGTCGCGACAGCGGCCGTAGATTCAGCTGATCAGAGGAACATTTTTAAATTAATAATATTTAAAATTTTAAATTTTTTTTTTTTTTTTTTTTTTTTAAATTGTGGCAATTTGAATTAAAGGATTAGGTTTCTTTTTCTTCTTGTTCAATTATAATAAATTATATATATATATATGTTGATTATTGCACTTCATTTAACTTACCTTGTGTGTGTGCGTGATCAACAACTGTGCACAACTGATGTACAATCATTGTTCTGCATGACTATTTATAGTCAAAGGTTAATGACTCAGACATGTCTGGTCATGCATAGCTGCACACATGCGTCATACATGAATGCATTCAGTTGCATGTCACTGCAAACTTAGTTTGCCAGCAGACACGATGGGAGTCAAGTCAATAGGACAAGAAATGAAAATAATCATAGTATTTGTTACATTCATAATATACACAATTAGTATGATATTACTCTTATACTATACTCTGAGTACTTGTACATTGCACAATATTAGAGTTGAAAATGTGTTAAATTTTTCATCATTAAACCAAACTGTAAAAGACAGCAGCAGCAGCAGTACTGCCAATTTAAGCGTAAAAGCTTATAATAAAGCACATATATTATCTTATATAAAACTATGTGTTCAATCTCAAATGAATTATAAAACATCGAAATTATTTGATGATGGACTAGACAAATGGTATGCTTATATGAATGATCAACGTAAGGTTATTTGTAATTTTTTTAACAATTATACAGCATTGAACAGTTGTATAAACATAAACCCATCGTCTGGTGATAGTATTTCGAATTTTCTACTAATAACAACATTACAACTTTGTAATATTTTTGATAGTGAGCCGGAGCCGACAGGTCTTAAGGGGATTAACTAATTTCTATTTAGTCAGGTTTCAACATTGCTATTGAAAGGATGGTAGCAAAAAAGACTTGTCGTCGACGAGTGCGACGTAAAATTGGTACTGGTATTTTATCGAAACTTAGCGGATTTGCATCAACCGCCCTTAATAAAATTGTCGATACATTACCCCTGGAGTTGCATATCCCCTCCTACCGCTTTTGCGGACCCGGCACCAAATTAGATAAAAGATTAAGGAGGGGGGACAAAGGAATAAATAGTCTGGATGAAGCATGTAAAGAGCATGATATAGCGTATGCGCAGAATAGTGATAATTCGTCGCGAAATGTGGCCGATCGTCGTTTGGCTGATAAAGCATGGTCTGTTTTTAAAAATCCAAACACAGGTTTAACTGAAAAAGCAGCCGCATACTTAGTTACAAATTTGATCAAAGCTAAAGCTGCCTTTGGCGGGGGTAGAGTACAACGGAGGCGGCGGCGGCGGAATAATAGAAGAGAAGGTTGGAAAAATAATTCATCACTACAAGAACAAAGAAGTGCACATTTACGACAAAAAGCAATTAAACATTTAAGTAAGCACATAGCTGGTCAAGGTTTTTATTTAAGACCATATGCACCCTTGTATAAAGGCGGTAGAATCATTGAAACACCTTCACAAAGAAGAAGGACAACAAAGAAGAAGAAGAAGAGGACGAGGAGAGCGCCAAAGAAAAAATGAAGATTAATATACAAGGACCACTGTCAAATTATGATCTACAAGATTGGGCTGATATTTTAGATATTAAATTGCGTGGTATTTATATGATTGATACATTGCCAAAAAGAATTAATTTAAATGAAAAATCGATCATAAATTTAGACTCGATCATGAACAGTGGAACACACTGGGTGGCTTACAAAAAACATGCACAAAAAGTATATTATTTTGATCCAATTGGTAATTTACAGCCGCCCATACAATTGATAAACTATTTCAAACAACAACCAAATGTTGAAATTTATTTCAATTATGATCAATTACAAACACTAAATAGTAATGTATGTGGTCATTTTTGTCTTTTATTTCTTGCAGATGCGTTATAGCAGACAGTTCACTTGTAGATGTGTATGAAAGAAGGTGGTGGTAAAACAGTAGTAGTACACAATGGTTGTAATAACATTATCATCTAAAGACCGTAGCAGCAGCAGTTGTTTAATTGAAGTACTTCCCACTGTACTAGAGCTAGACGCACGCTATCAATATGAAATTGGATTGATTAATTTATGGACATACAATAGTGTACCGAATATAATTAAAAATGTCAACTCATCTTTTAAGTATGGTGATAGCTTGATTGATTTGGATACAGGCTCCTACGAAATTGATCGTATAATAAATGAAATAAAGAGAAAATTGAACGTTGATAGTTCAAATCTAATTATACAAGGAAATAATACGACAATGCTATGTGAATTGAAAGCGGATAAAGATGTTGATTTAACAATGAACACATCACTAGCCGATATACTCGGTTTTGATAGAGAAATTCTTGTAGCAAATAAATGGCATTATTCTAAACGTTTAGTATCCATTACAAATATAACATCGTTCCAGGTTACTTGTAATATTGCATGCGGCAGTTATCGAAATGGGCAAGAGGTTCATACAATTTTTGAATTCCTACCAAAGGTTGCACCTGGTTTTCTAATAAATGAATCACCATCGCCAATTATTTACTTTCCATTAAACACGCACAGAATTCAATCTATTGTAATTCAAGTAGTTGATCAGAATGGTAAACTAGTTGATTTCCGCGGCGATAGTATAACAATAAGAGTACACATTAGAAAGAAGGAATAGAGAGAGAGAGAGAGAGGCGGCGATGGATCAAGCATGTGTTAGAATGATGTGAGCATTAGTCACGCAAACAACACAAGCGAGAGAGCAAGAAGCGCTACAGAATGGGTTTTGTTGTGTATAACAACCTAGGTGCGGCAAGTAGGAGGGTGTGGAGTGGCGGCGGTAGGACTGCTTTTAGCATGCAGCAACCGACACCGGTTAGTACTTATCAGTCCGTGAAACTGATAACACATAATCGAGCAAGGTTTTTAGAAAAGCTTGGTTTTAAAGTGAATTGGAAATATGTCGTCAAAACACGCGGCGGCAATTAGTGACATACTAAATGTTGAACAAGACATATAATTTAGCAGGTTTCACTGATAGTGCATCAACACTAACTAATAATACTTTTGCTTATTGCGTACCGTTAAAATTACTTCTGCCATTTTTCGAAGATTTTCAACATGTAATTTTGAATATGAGACAAGAGCTTGTGCTTTTGAGGTCCGCAACAGATATTAATTGTATTGAGTCGTCGCAAGCAACATCAATGTTGTTGGAAATAACAAAATTGCTTTGGAAAGTGCCCTATATTCATGTAGATGATCATTTAAGATTGAAGTTTCTGAAAATTGTCGATCAGGATAGGCCATTGAAAATTGCATTCAGAAAATGGGATATCCACGAATATCCTCAGCTGCCGAACAGTGTTAGCACGATTTGGACTATAAAGACGGCTTCAAAAGCTGATATACCGCGATTTGTAATATTAGCATTTCAGACAAACAGGAAAAATGTAATGGGAAAGTCAATGTCGAAATTTGATATGTGCAAATTGCACGATGTTAAACTTTTCCTGAATAGTGAATATCTGCCGTATGATCGTATAAATGGAAACAATCAACTTTTGTACAAAATGTTTATTGAATTTGCTCCCAGCTATTATAATTTAGGACTTCATACTGATTATGGTACAGTTGTAGATTATAAAACTTTTACTGATTGCTGTCCAATAATTGTACTAGATTGTTCACATCAAGCTGATCATTTAACATCGTCAACAGACATTCGATTGGAAATGGAGTTTACAGAAAATGTGCCAAATTTAACGACTGCATATTGTATTTTGATAAGTGACACATTAGTAGAATACAAACCATTGAGCGCATTTGTTCGTGAAGTACAGTAATTTGACGCAAGAGCGAGCTATGCATGACAAAGAAGGAGGAGGGGGCTATATAAAAGTGCGTGTATGAACAGTAATTACATCAGTGTTCAGTTGTAATGTGTTCTAATAGCTTGAATAATAACATAGATATTCCTCAGTCGTCGTCGTCGTCGTCGTCGTTATCATCATTATCATCATTGTCATCATTGACAAAAGCAAAATTTGATGCATTTGTACATAGAATGTGTGCATGCACCGACGGACAACAGAAAATGGATGATGATGAGCAAGTATCAACAAAATTTCGAGACTTTGGCATACAATGCGACTTGGATAAAGAAGAAGAAGAAGAATTGGAGAAGGAGGCAGCAAGAATTAAGGAGGAGGAGGAGGAGGAGAAGAGTAAAGAAGAATGGGACAGGAAAAATGATGACATTGATTTTGCTGTAGTCGAGTTTCATTTTTTCAAAAGTGATGATAATTTTATCATTATTAAAGAGGTAGCCATAATCGATTACAAACTACGACATATTGTGCTACACTTTAAATCACCATTTCCGAAAACATTACTGAGTAGAAAAATGTACCGTGATGTCAGCTGGCTTGAACATAACTATCATAAAATTAGATGGGACCAAGGCGACTTAATTTACACTGACGCGCTGCTTGCTTCATATTTGCAAAATTATACCACAATCTATACAAAGGGAAGAGAAAAAACACAGTTTTTGAAAAGGTTACACGACAATGTGCTTACTATGCCGGAGGATATTCAAAAACCAGACTATACAATGTTTGAAAATTCTTGGTGTTTTAGTGTATGCAAAATTCATAACAAATCGTCCAATGGCCGGTGTGCGCTGTTCAGTGCGTATCATTATTTGACAATCTTGATGTGTAACAAGCAAACAAAGGAGAATAGTGCTGCTGCTTCAATGCCTACAAACAATATGAGTTCATTGAATCGTAATGCTGCTGATATCGATTATACATGCGAAAATAATAGAATGGAAAGTATGAAACATTGTAAGCTGTTAACTAAACAACGAAAACGCAACTATGCCCGACAAGGTTTTTATTTTGATGGGGAAAGCATACTGTGTGTTTATTGTGGATTTGATTTGATTTCGCATAAAGCGAGAGTATGCAGTCTGACCTGTAGCGAAAATGTAGGTAGTGGTGGAAGGGAGAAGCGAAAAGATGATAGTAGGTTTCATTTAAGTATATGTTCATATAAAACTTTAAAAGATGCAAGCAGCGTATTTGATGTAGTAGATACTTGTATCTGTGCTCAATTTTCTATGCAACTAAACATACTTTACTCACAAATTAAATCAATAGACTTTAATGTAGCTGATGTTGATGAAGATGATGATGATGATAAGAAGAAAGAAAAGATATTAATTTATATTTTAGATTATTGCATGTCAATGGCTAATCTTAATTAATGCGTGTGACGCTGGTGCTATACTGTATTATGTGAAAGACACACGCTTTGTAATAATTTACAATTTTTTATAATATTAACACTGTCAACTTTGTAATAATAATAATAATATAATAATAATAATAATAATTTATTTCTCGTAAAAAAGAAAAATCACAATTACAATTTCAAATGAAAACATATAACATAACAGTATGAAGAAACATTTCAATTTTCAATGAAATTATATAACAAAATAATCATACAATTGCTTCCTTATCAGAGAAATTAGGTACTCCCGAGGATTCCTTCATGGGAGTTACCAGCAAATAGTTTTAGTCATTTAGAAAAATTATAAACCTATAAATAATAATTACTACATCCCTGTCGCGAAGAAAACTGTTAGGTACTAGAATCAACAAAACTTGTCTTCTCTATTTAAAAACAAACAATATAATTACTCTTCCACTCATATCCATTCATCATAAGGTAAAAAATTCAACTTAATGTATCCCTTGCCATCTATCTATTCTAGAGCAATCTTAGGGCACTTAATCACTTATATCTACACTCTCCAACTTGGGTTGTTTTACCTTGAATAATAATATCTATTTACATCACAAACAGAAACAAATACCTACTAAGCTTAGATTTGAATATTTCACACATTGAATAGATTTCTTTAAATGATCTGTAACTATACTTCTATTGCAATATTATTAAGTTTTTATCTGAGATCTCTAAACCACACTTCAACATCCTGCTTTTCCAATAACCAATTTTTCAGAAAAAACTTGAAACTTCTCGGATTTTTTTGCTGCCTTATGCTAATTGGAATTTCATTGTATATTTTTGGGGCTATAAATAAATAAAAACGTTTAAAGATTTCTTTGTGTGGTCTTGGTCTAGTTAAATTACTTGCGGATCGGAGATAATATTCGCGGTTAGCAACGTTCACTTGTCCACTTCTAAAAAAGAAAATTGACAATACTTTGAAGAAATACAGATACCTTAGTGGTAGAAATCCCCATTTTCTGAAAATTGGCAAAGAGCTAAATAATCTTGGTTTTTTGTCTATGGTCCTCAATATGTATTTTTGCCCGGTGACAAGAGGTTTAATGTTATTAAAATAAGCTCCTCCCCATACCGCTATTCCATATTGTAGTCTACTGTTTACGAGTGCATAGTACAGCGATTCCATGACATATTCGGGGCATAAATTTCTTATATAGTAAAATTTTCTGCATGCACACGTAAGTTCCCTCTTCAATTTAATTATTTGTTGGTTCCAAGTGAGCTTGGAATCAATTATAATACCTAGATATTTAACTTGGGGTGCTTCTGAAATCTTTTCACAGGTGCAGTTTATTGGACTATCACATTCATTTGAATGAAATGATATATTCATTAAATCATTTCCTTCAGGCCTCAGCTTGTGGACAATTATGTGGGATTTACTGGCATTCAGTTCTAGGGCGTTCACCTGCAGCCATAAATTCAATTTCTTCAAATCTTCACTAATCATCTGAGCCAACTGACCCCTATCATCTGCACTGTAACTCAGTGCTGTGTCGTCGGTAAAGGCTGTGACAGATCCCTCAAAGTTGCCGTTACAAAGATCATTAACATACACAAGGAACAGCTCAGCTGATAGACCGGACCCCTGAGGCAGACCTACCCCTGTATCTATAAGTTTTAGCTCGCTTAGCGAATCCCCAATCCTTACCTGTTGTGACCTATTACTTAGAAAGCTTTTAAACCAATTATTACATACACCTCTAACTCCTGAGTCTTGCAATTTTCCCAACAATATATCGTGATTCACAGTATCATACGCTTTTCGGATATCCAAATAGAGGCCGGCACATTTCTTATTATTGTTTATTCCATTATATATTTCAGAGATAAATTTAAGCATGGCGTCCTCTGTACTTAGTCCTTTTTGAAACCCGAATTGATTTTTGCTGAAAAAACTGTGTTTGGTTAGAAAGCTTACTAATCTTATCCTGACAACTTTCTCTAGGATTTTCGCAAATACTGAAAGAAGAGCGATAGGTCAGTAGTTGTTTGGATTTTCTTTATCCCCAGATTTGAAAATTGGTACTACAATTGCATTTTTTAATTTTTTTGGATACACACCAGTCTCCAAACTGAGGTTATATATGTGAGCAAGGGTGCTAGAGATCGATTTTATTACATTTTCAATTAGCTCAATTCTTATATTATCATAGCCTGGAGATTTTCTGGATTTCATTGAGAGTACAATTCCTTCTATCTCTAAATTAGTTATTGGTGTGAAAAACATTGAATGGTAATGGTGAATTGGTTTGTCAAAAAGCATTTTATAATTGTTATAATCGTTGATATTTAGCTTTTTTGTATTCTTAGCGCTGTATATACTGATAAAGTGATTATTAAGCTCATTTGCAATTAGATTCTCGTTTAGGAGAGTCTCTCCATTTGTTGCTCTCATTTTTTAACTGGCTCTCTCCTGTTATTTTCTCCTAATAGCGTATTCACTACTTTCCAAGTCTCCTTAGAGTTTCCCCTCAAATGTTTAGAGTCTCGCGAAAATATTTATTTTGGATTCCTGTATTTCTTTCTTGAGTTTATCCCTGTACCTTTTATAATAATTGAGCAAGTTCTCGTTATATGGTTGTTTTGTGGTTTTTTTGTATAAGCGATTTTTAACTGTTATTCGGTTTAGCAAGTAGGGAGTGAGCCATGGTTTATGTGGTGGTTGTGTAAATATTTTCCTTTTATTACTTTCTCCTGTACATGCTATTTCCAAACACTCACTGAAAATTTCTAGAAATTTATCCAGAGCTAAATCTACGTCTGAAAGATCGAGGACACATTTCCAGTTAATTTTATTTAATTTATTGGCAAGAATTTCAACGTTTATTTTTTTCTGCTTTTTATTGTGATTAGTATTGGGTGAATGATTTATTCGCTTCTTAATCATTTTCTCAAAATAAAACTCTATAGCATAATGATCAGTGATTAGTAAATTCTTTATAATTGTGGAGGGATTGAAAGAATTCCTTGTTGTTACGTATCTAAACCATAAGTGATCGATACATGAAGTTGAAATGTTGGTTACTCTAGTCGGTTCGTTAACATAAGATGTAAACCCATAACTTGACATAATGAATTGGTATTCATCTGATACTCGATTACTATCAAGCAGATCAATATTTATGTCACCTGTTATGATAGAATTATCATTATCTAACTTATCTAATACAGTTTTTATCTCTTTGAAGAACTCATCTACAGGTATATTGTGAAATCTATACACAGCGATAAGGCTTATTTCGACATTACCAAAAATGAAGTCAACTTTCTTGTCTATGTATTATCACTAGATTTGTCGCCAGTTACCTTACTGCAGCTGCTGTCAACTTTGTATGTATATTTTCACCTTTTATGTATGCAGCTGTCAACTAATGTATGTATTTTCAACTTTTTATGTATTGTCAACTTTGTAAGATACACTTGTTTTAGCTGCTGCTGCTAAATTTGTATGTATCTAGTATTTTTAATAAACTGTGAACATTGTATGTGCGTGTTTTCTTCATTCATAATCCGCTTGTAGTATACACACACACACACACACCACACACACACACACACAACACACACACACACACACACACACACACACACACCACACACACACACACACACATCGGATGTAGCGATGTTAACAGCATAGTTGAACTGTAGACACGCATGTGTAAACAGCAAGCGCGCGCGCAGCAAGAGTTATTATTATTATGACGACAGCAAAAGAGTCAATAGCAATAGTTAACTTTGATAATCTAATTGTAGATACAAAACAAGTGGGCAAAAATTGTCTAGATAGAAAAAAGCATGGTGAGTTTTTGCCAAGTTCAGCTAGAATTCTAATTTGCGGTGCATCAAATTGTGGAAAGACAAATGTACTGCTGAATTTAATATTCGATAAAACTGGATTAAAATTCAAAAACCTATACTTGTTCAGTAAGTCTTTGTATCAGGAAAAATATAAACTATTGGATGTTGTTTTTTCAAAACTCAAGTGTGTAAACTACTATAAATCTGACAATATTGAATGTATACCGCAACCGAATGATATCGACACTCATTCACTGATAATTTTTGACGATTTGAATGTTACACGTGTGCCGCAAATACGTAATTTTTTCACAATGGGCAGACACAAAAGCATAGATTGTGTGTACTTAATTCAAAGCTATGGCGCAATTTCAAAACATCATATCAGAGACAATGCAAATATGCTGATTATTTTTAAAATGGATATGCACAATTTAAAACTAATATTTAGAGATTTTGTTGGAACTGATATGACATTTGTTGCATTCAGAAATCTATGTTCACATGTATGGCAAAGCGGAAATCATAGTTTTATTTCAATTTTCACTGAGTGTAAACCAGATGCTGGTAAATATCGTAATTGTCTTGGTAAGTATATTGATCCAAGTGTGTATAGCAGCACCAATTGACATGTGTCAATTCTCATCATTTGTTGTTGAGCCAGTGTAGGTGAAAGAACTAATTATCGTTCTACTACTAGCAATATGCGTAAAATTAAATTAAAAAGAAAAAAACAAAGAGGAGGGCGGCGAGGACGTGGACGAAGACGAGGACTAGTGCAACGTGATCATCATCGTCATACTAGTAAAGTAATTGACAGGATAAAAGGTTTGCGTAAGTCAATTATTAATAAACATAGATCATTAACTAGTATGATTAGGGAAAATGATTCGATTAGACAAAAATCATTAGAACCAATTATCAATCCACTAAAACAATTGAAAGATACACTTGTACAACATGCACACACTAGTAGCAGACTTAAAGAAGAATCAGAGGACGATGAGGAGGAGGAGGAGGAGGAGGAGGAGGAGGAGGAGGAGGAGGAGGAGGAGGAGGAGAAAGATACGGGCAAGGAAATGGATGTGGATGAGGGTTTGAATAGATCTAATGTAAGTGATATTTTGAATAAAACAACAATAACAGTGGATTTTATTGATGAGTATATACGTGAATTTCATAATGAAAAAATAAATAATTGTATATCTTATGGTATATGTTATGATAGTAAAGTAAATGAATACTATATGGGTGTAAAGGATATTAGTATTGCCAATGGTTATTTAATTATCGACAATAATAATAAGTATCGTTTAACAGTTGGTTTGTGTGAACTTCTATTTAAAAAACAGCCTGACCAGAAACTGTACACAGAACGTGATTTAAGAAAATATCGTAATATATTGCAGCTTACCGCTGCTCATTTAGATAGACGCGGTTATGTAAAGAGAAATACAGGCTATAAATCACAAATTATTTAATCTTTATTTCCATCGAGTAGTAGTAGGAAAAGAAAAAGATCTAGGATTGATGATGCAGCGGCAGCTGTTAGTGGTATGGGTTTTATAAGAAATGAATCTACTAGTCGACAGTATGTCTACTGGGATAATCCAAATGAACTGATAGACAGATTAGATATTCTGCTTTCATCACAGCAGGCGGGAAATAGATCACATTCAGTTGAAATAGCTTCTATTATTGAAGAACTGAAAGAAAGTGGTATTATATTAGGTGGCAATGTTGCTTTTAGTCGTTAGTATGTGTTTAACACTTGACAAGAATAGAGATGTCAGGCAGTAGCGCCACCACCACTGCAGTGAGTAGTACAATAGATCGATTTGGTAGGACACATCATGTGTTTAATACAACAGCACCATTAGTTTTAAACAGTGGTTGTGAATCAGCAGCAGCAGCAGCAGAAGCAACATCATCATCATTAGTGGCAGCAAGTAGAGAATATTTAGACAGTAAACTACTTGAATTATCATCGAATATATTCAATAAACTTCAGTCTGATCCATTGTCACCGCTAGTTAACAGAGAATACTTGGACAGTAAATTGCTTGAAATATCATCAAATATATTTAATAAACTTCAGTCTGATCCATTGTCACCGCTAGTTAACAGAGAATACTTGGACAGTAAATTGCTTGAAATATCATCAAATATATTCACTAAACTACAGTCTGATCCATTGTCACCGTCGCTAGTTAACAGAGAATACTTGGATAGTAAATTAAAGGAAGTTTCAACTAGTATAATCCAAAAACTACAGTCTGATCAATCATCACCGCTAGTTAACAAAGAATACTTGGACAGTAAATTGCTTGAAATATCAACAAATATATTCACTAAATTGCAAACTGAATCATCTGATTTGGTAGATAGGAAATATTTAGACAGCAAATTACTTGCAATATCAACTAGTATATTCCAAAAACTACAGTCTGATTTAATTACTAAAAAAGTGTTTGAAAGTAAATTGCATTCAATGTCTGATATATTGAAGGAGATAGCACAACAAAAACAGTATTTCGATTCACAATTGAAAACATTGTCTAAATCAATTAGTGATGATATTGAGCTAAAGTATGTTAGTAGGTCGTTGTTTGATCAGAAATCAGACGAATTGAAGACATTATGTGAACAACAAAGTAAAAAAAATAGTTTAAAACATGTTGATACAGATTTGCTAGAAACTAAATTGAAAGAATTAAAAGACAATCTACTTGCACAAAATAAACTTAACTTTATTAACAGGCAAGATTATAATTTGAAAGTAGTTGATCTAGAATCAACATTCAATATTATGTTGGCTGAGGTGCAAAAGAAACTTGATGAAAAAAATTTAGCTTCTCACCAAAAGCTAAAAGATGACATTATGCAGATGATTATGAAAGGTGAAGATTTTCAGAAATATTTAAATGAACAGTTGTTCAACTTCTCATACTATTTGATTGCACAATATGTCAAAAAGAGGTACATCTTTGACATGAGTGAAGCTGTACAACATAATTTGAATTCTGATCAGGTGCAAGAGTTGTTTTTGAAAAGAATGTTCAGTGATAGGCGACCAAGTGATGCAGGAAAAAAAAGAAGAAAATATGACTGGGAAATAGATTAGTAGTAGTGTAGTTTGAGAGTTTAAAGATTTTAAAGATTTTAAATGTGGGGATATTTTTAATATGCAAATTGGTAACTAGCAGGTGTTAACTGGGGCAGATGTCAGAACACCTGCTACAACAAAGATGGCCGCCGCCGTTGGGGGCACTTCCTGGGTAGGGGAACCTCTTGGTTGGGGACTTTGGTGGGAGATGACAGATGTTTTTGACACCTGCTACAACAAAGATGGCCGTCGCCTCTTCCTATTGGTTGAAGTGGTGGGGGACAAAATGGCTTACACTAGGGAAGGGGTGTGGAGGGACGCCATTTTGAACACGCCCCTTGCTTCCTATTGGCTGGGGGCGGGGCCAAAATAGCGGACTAGGGCTGGGGGGGGTGGAGGGGGGCGGGGTCAAAATGGCTGACTATGGCAGGGGGGGTGGAGGGGGGCGTGGCGACGCCCCTTGATTCCTATTGGCTGGGGGCGGGGCCAAAATGGCCAACTAGGGCTGGGGGTGGGTGGAGGGGGGCGGGGCCAAAATGGCTGACTAGGGCAGGGGGGGTGGAGGGGGGCGTGGCCACGCCCCTTGATTCCTATTGGCTGGGGGCGGGGCCAAAATGGCCGACTGTGGCTGGGGGGGGTGGAGGGGGGAGGCCACACCCCTCGATTTCTATTGGATAGGCAGCTCTCTCAAAAAAACACTACTATACTCTTCATGAAATCAGGTAAAATATTAAATAATTGGATGCCAGAGCTTCTGATGCATCTTTTTTCATTTTCATCGAAAAAACACACTGGCGTCTGCCGAACGTGACTTTATCACAATGCAGCACCTTGCATTTTCCTTTGATGTCTCCCAATAGAATTAATTGACCTATTCAGTTGGAAAAATAACTAGTAGCTCTGTGAACAGTAGACCTCGCGCAGTTAAAAACCACAGCCTCCATCAGGGTGAATTATGTGCTGTTATGACGTGTCGGCGAAATATCGGTGTGTAAGCCACTAATGACTGTTTGAAATGTATCGTCAATAATTACTGATATTAAGTTAAATTATTATCATTAGAATGCTAATAATTTGTTGTAAACAGCTACAATCATACCGAGTTGAAGTACCTACTTACCAAGTTGAAAGCAGAGAAATGTCGGGAGAAAATAATAAGCTACCTACTTTGAGTTATCAATATTGCATGCCTCATCGCTTGCAATAGTTCACACGACAGCTGATTTTTCATTGAAGTTTCATTGAAATCTATCGCCGCGTTTCGCCATAAATGCGGAACTTAAAAATATTTAAACATAAAGTGAAATGCAAAACCGTCGACTTGAATCTTAAACCTCACTTCGCTCGGTCAATGGAACTTTGGATATCTGAGTTCTTTCAAAGTCCTATGCTATTCTACTTGTTCTACTGAGGTACATTTTGATTTTTTTTCATAGTAGGCTACATGGCAGTTTGAAATTAACTGTTCTATTGATTTATTCCAACCTTCTCTACAGAATTGTGAAACTGTGGCATATGAGGAGTACTGTATGTCTAATTTTTTGTTATCCACGTCTGCATCTATTTTCAGTTTGAAGAACTGGATATTAATCTTGATTATTCGAATGTTTTATTGTTCAACATACACTCACATTATTTACATATAAAAACAAAATGATACACATTTTTTTAAACCAATAAAGCCCAAGGTGAAAACCTGTGAGGGGAGAAAAATCTAAATTTTCACATGAAAACATCACTCGAGAATATGTCACCCGGCCTCACAACAAAGAGTCCTAGAGTCCTTGACTTGGAATAGATACGTTGACGCACAATTTAAAGAGTAACATACCTGTTAAATTTCATTGAAATCTATTGCCGCGTTTCGCCGTATATGCAGAACATAAAAATATTTAAACATAAAGAGAAATGCAAAACCGTCGACTTGAATCTTAGACCTTGTCTAGTCTTGACTTAATCCCATAGTTCTACAGTCAGTGCCAATGAGATTTTCTGTGCACACTTCATTGTTACCATAATATTTAGATGATGGTATTCCTAGATGAAATAGATCGGCGTGAATACGCCGAATGGATCGACTCATATCATTTGAGGATAATGATGATGGGAACACTATTCTGTTAAAAGGAATAGTCTCTATTATGTTCTTAGGGATTTGCTTGTGATCATGTTTCTATAAAGTCGTCATTTTATCAATCAGCCTTCAAAAATTTAGGTCAACTTATACATTTCAACTCACGTTGCTACACGTTTCAACTTAGCAAAAGGACAGAGGGAATTAGTATTATTATTCTCTAGAGTCCTGGAAATATCCCTGTTATTGTTCTTGGTACCTTATACAAAAGGGACTCCATAATACAAAAACAAATCAGTCCTTGCCGGACAAATGTAGAGAAAGAAGAAGAAGAATAAGACGACAGGAGGAGAAGAAGAACAAGCGAGAAGAAGAAGATAATAGAAAAAAGAGACAAAAGAAGAAGGAGAAGGAAGAAGAGGAAGAAGATGAGAAATAATAAGAAGAAAACATATAGATAGGAGAAGATTATAACCGTTGAGTACACTATTTTATCTATTACCACTCTTTTCTTGAATTGAAAATTTATAAATTACTGGTGGTACTCCCATACAGTAACAGTCAGGGGTGTGTATTCAAATACCGTTGGATAACATCTTTCCAATATTGTTCCATCCATCTAGAAGTATATAATCTGTTCTTTCTTACATTGATATCACTTATGTATAAGTTACTGCAGTATCAAAATTTCGCCTTAACCTGAACAATATTGAAAGTCACATTTAAATAGTTATTTTGGAGTTTGGTAGAAATACATTTACATGGAAATCAATTTATTCATTAAAGGCAATCTACATAATTCTAATAGGTTCTGATAACCCATAATGATAAAATAGGTGTTCAATGAATAAATGAAGACTAACAACTTGAAATATATTCCAAATCATTTAAGAATAAATTGATTCTACCTCGGTGCTAGTCAGCTTTACATTTTTACATGTATCATTGTATTGAATTATTAAATATTTGATGATTTTTGTAAAACGACATCTTAATCCTGGACTATAGTTCTATGAACAGTAGACCTCGCGCAGTTATAAAACACAGCCTCGTCTCATACTGTCCATAAGAGTAAATCCTGTTTGTATGTTGTGTCGGCAAGATGTCGGTGTGAAAACGGCTAATGGCTGTTGGGGTTAGTGTATCAAAAATATGCTAACAACAAAATCTAATCTCCTTCAACACACTGGCAACAGGTCAGTCCGAGTTGAAAGCAGATACAGGTCGAGAGAAAATACGATGTTTTCTTTCCGTTTTTAATTGCATGCGTCATTGCATGCAATGAATAGTCAACACGACAGCTGATTTTTTACTAAGTTACATTGATATATTAATTGCATGCGTTATTGCATGCAATTAAAAATCCACTCAACAGCTGAATTATTATGGATGATTCTATTCTGATTTTTACTGTAATATTGGCGTTCGAAGGAGACTTTACCCATTGTATTAACCTTAAAATGCAAAATTTCCAAAAAACCTTGTATATAAGTCGAGGCACAATTTAAAAAGAAATATACCTGTCAAATTTCATGGTAATCTATTGCTGTGTTTCGCTGTAATTGCGGAAGATATAAACATAAAGAGAAATGCAAAGCCGTCGACTTGAATCTTAGAACTCACTTCGCTCGGTCAATAAATCTAAATTTTAAGAAACCACAAATATCCTGGATGAAAAGGGGAATCAATTGCTATGTAGATTTGAATCTAAATGTCTAGGATACACTAAACAGTCCACTAAATTCATCATTTTTTCTCCACGGGAGAAACGTTTAAAGCTGGCATCAAATGATGTCACCACATTATTTACATATGTAAATTATATATTTATATATGTATGTCACGTGGATTGAAGGAGCGTTGTTTGTCACGTTGTTTGTTGATTGAGGAACGATTCTATTTTACTATTTAAATAAATCATAATGTAATTCACTTATCCACTTCGAGATTTACATAGTGATAATAAGTAGGAAATGAAATGTATAGCGAACACTTCAGTTGCTATGTAGGCCTACTGTATTGTATTCTGTAGTGTCTTATTTTTTACTAAAGTGATGAAGTATCAGAAAATACTATTATTCAGCTGGTAGATTCATGGAGGATCGGCAGCCTTGATTGTGGGTTGATTAGTTTGTGCTTTCCTCCCCTTCCCTCTCTCCCAAAGAGGCAAGATAACCTCTCTCCCTCACCCCTCCTTCATCCTCCCCGTTTATCTTTCAAACCAGCACTTCAAATATTTTATTCCTTATTTTTGTGTATTCAATCCGTCATCACAGATGTACATAATAATTATTAGTAGGTAGCAGTAAGAAATTCTAAAGAGAGTTTCACTGTAGTCCATATTATATACAATTAGTAAATTAGGTTTGATAAAATTTGCTCATTAGTCTCAAGACTAGATAGCAATAGTAATGTGATAAATAAAAAATAAAAAAAAATCCGTCATCACCTACAACAAAGGTTCGTGTTGTATTTGATGGGTCTGCTAAAAAGAGTTACATTTCGTTGAATCAAGTTCTTCATTCAGGTCCAAAATTGTTAAATGACATATGTGATGTGTTAACTAGATTCAGACTTCACTCATTCGTATTCACGTGTGATGTTATGGAAATGTATCGTGCTATCCTCGTTGATGAAGAAGATCGTTCTTTCCTTCACATATTGTTTCGTAAAGATCCTTCCGATGATATTGTCTGTATGACCCTCTCGGTTTTATAGCTCCAGTAATATTCAAAATGAAATGTTTTTTACAAGAGCTGTGGAAGTTGGACATCGATTGGGATACGCCGATTCCTGTTGACTACAACGAATGCTGGAACGAGCTGATGAGAGAGCTTCCTGCTCTAAGTTCAATTTCAATTCCTCGAAGCATTTATGGCGATGCTTTTTCTTGTCAAATACTTGGGTTTTCTGACGCATCGCAGAAAGGAATCTGTGCTTGTATCTTCTTGAGAGTTGTGTCGTCAGAATCTACGGTGAAATGCTTCCTGTTGAAAGCTGAAACTAAAGTTGCGTCGTTGAA
Source organism: Nilaparvata lugens (assembly GCF_014356525.2). Lineage (NCBI taxonomy): Eukaryota > Metazoa > Arthropoda > Insecta > Hemiptera > Delphacidae > Nilaparvata > Nilaparvata lugens. The sequence goes on along the minus strand of NC_052518.1, from coordinate 44,048,752 downwards.
AACTCAGTCTATTCCTCGATTAGAGCTTCAAGCTGCGTTGTTGCTTTCGCAATTGTATGTTTCAGTCCTTCCTTCACTGGAAAAAATCAATCTTCAATCTATGTTTCTGTTCAGTGATTCAACTATTGTTTTATCTTGGTTGCATATACCTCCTTACAAGTTGCAAACGTTTGTTGCAAATCGTGTTGTGAGAATATTAGAGTTGACTAATATTTCAGATTGGAATCACATTGGTACTGATTTCAATATTGCCGATGTTGGTTCAAGAGGCGTTTCTCCCCAAAACTTGTGCAATTCGCAAGATTGGTTCAATGCTCCAACGTGGTGTTCTAATTCATTGTCATGTTGACCGTTGTCATCTATGACTTACCCTGCTACTGAAATTCTGCCTGATGTGAAACAAAATAAAGGTGTTGTTTTGAATATCACTGAAGAGACTGCTGTTATTCAGATAACACGTTTCTCCTCATACATGAGATTGTTACGTTCCTGTGCTTATGTTTTACGTTTCGTGAATAACTGTGAAGCATCAATTAGTGGTGTCTGTCGTAAATCAGGCGCACTTAGTGTTCAAGAGTTGAAATGTGCACAAATTTATTGTGTTAAAATTGTTCAAAAGTGTCATTTCAATCGTTAACTCGACCTATTGAAAGAGGGTAAACCTTGTGATAAGAGTTTCCAAAAATTGTCTGTATTCTTGGATTGTGATGGTGTGATACGTGTTGGTGGCAGATTGGTAAATAGTGCTTTAGGATATGAAGCCAAGCATCCTTGTTTGATACATAAAGATAGTCATTTTACTAAACTCCTCATTGAGTATTATCATATTTCTCATCTTCATGCTGGACCAAGAATAGTGCGTGCTCTTATTCAGCATTATTTTTGGATTGTTGGAGCACACAGTGTTATCAGAAATGTGATTTTCAATTGTACTCGTTGGCGTTAATTCAATGCAACTCCTGTTGCTTCTGTCATGGGTGATCTTCCCAGCACTCGTGTTGTTCCCAGTGCTCCCTTTCTGAAGTCTGCGGTCAATCTAGCTGGTCCTTTCACTGTCAAAGAGAGTATTTGGCCCAAAGCTCGTACATACAAGGCATACTTTGCACTGGTTGTCTGTCTGGCAACAAAAGCTTGTCACATTGAGGTGCTTACAAGTCTTTCATCCAAAGAGTTTATTAACACTCTCCATATTTTTGTTTCTAGGCGTGGATTGCCTAAAGAAATATTCTGTGATCAAGGGACGAATTTCAAAGGTGCTGCGCGACAATTGAAGGAAATTATTGAATTTCTCAGATCATCAGAAAATCAATCCAACGTCTGTGATGCGATGTCATCTAAAAGCATCCAATTTCGTTTTAATATTCCACATGCTCCTTTCATGAATGGAATCTGTGAGTCTAATATTAAAAATGTGAAATTCCATTTGTTTCGTGAAGTGGGAAATTCGGTCCTAACTATTGTTGAGCTTTCCACTCTGTTGGTGAAAATTGAGGCGATACTCAATTCGAGACTGTTGTATGCGCTCTCTTCATCTCCTGATGACTACGAGGCGCTGACTCCCGGACATTTCCTTGTTCATCGCCCTCTGTTGGCGGTTCCTGAAATTGACATGAGTGATGTCAATGAGCACAGACTGTCTCGTTGGGAAAAGGTTAATCGCTTCACTCAGAGTTTGTGGAAGAGGTGGGAGAGTGAATACCTCCACACTCTTCAACAGAAGAATAAGTGGTTTGAGAGTGACACAAACCTTCAGGTAGGGCAGTTGGTATGGATTAAAGAGGACAATTCATCACCCTTATCATACCTGTTAGGTAGAGTCACCCAAATCATAAGTGATGCTAAGGGTGTTGTACACTCAGCTCACGTGGAAACTAACTCTGGTGAGTATGTTAGGCCAGTTAGGAAGCTTGCCCCCATACTTCCCTATTAGTTTAACCCACACACCAAGTTTTCCGTTTACCTTTCCTATTTCCTTTTCCCTTCGTTTTTCCTTTTCTACCGTTCAGTGCATGTTGTTTTGTTTTTCTTTTACTTTTAAATTTTTTTTTGTTGAGTTTATGTTCTTGGAAATGGGGCATTCCAAGGCGGGCGGAGATGGTAGATTCACGGAGGATCGGCAGCCTTGATTGTGGGTTGATTAGTTTGTGCTTTCCTCCCCTTCCCTCCCTCCCATAGAGGCAAGATAACCTCTCTCCCTCGCCCCTCCTTTATCCTCCCTGTTTATCTTTCAAACCAGCACTTCAAGAAGCGTGCTCGAGAAGTCAACATCATTTTCGTTTCGTTTCTCCTGTTTCCATGGCATTCGAGCTGAATGCAATTACCTCGTTTCATTTCGTGATATATGTACAATATCATATAGGCCTACGCATAAAGACAGGATATCGTCAGCAGTAACTTCTACACATGAGATACAGTCCACTTCCTCGCCAGTTCCAAGGTGAGTGCAAATTAAAGACTTACTTTTGGGGTTGTCAACGTTTTCGTGAATTTAAATCTTAGCTGTACCCCAATCCATAGGTTTGGGGACAGGACGGGATTACCATTCAGCATTGTTATGTATCAATTTCAATGTCATTTTTTCTCTTTCTTTTCAATAATTCAAAATTTGTTATTATTTTAAATAAGTAGATAACTTAACTATTGTTTGTTTTTAATCATATTATTTGTATTTATTTTTTTTGTATTGTTATAATACTTGATAGACTGTGCCCTAACTTCGCTCTCTAAGAAAAATAAAGGCAATCATTCTATTCCATTCATGTCAACATAATATATATG
>NC_052518.1:43839333-44045874 GCF_014356525.2 Nilaparvata lugens | reverse complement strand
CACAGCAATAGATTACCATGAAATTTGACAGGTATATTTCTTTTTAAATTGTGCCTCGACTTATATACAAGGTTTTTTGGAATTTTTGCATTTTAAGGTTAATACAATGGGTAAAGTCTCCTTCGAACGCCAATTTACAGTAAAAATCAGAATAGAATCATCCATAATAATTCAGCTGTTGAGTGGATTTTTAATTGCATGCAATAACGCATGCAATTAATATATCAATGTAACTTAGTAAAAAATCAGCTGTCGTGTTGACTATTCATTGCATGCAATGACGCATGCAATTAAAAACGGAAAGAAACTCGTTTTTCTCTCGACCTGTATCTGCTTTCAACTCGGACTGACCTGTTGCCAGTGTGTTGAAGGAGATTAGATTTTGTTGTTAGCATATTTTTGATACACTAACCCCAACAGCCATAGCCGTTTTCACACCGACATCTTGCCGACACAACATACAAACAGGATTTACTCTTATGGACAGTATGAGACGAGGCTGTGTTTTATAACTGCGCGCGGGTCTACTGTTCATAGAACTATAGTCCAGGATTAAGATGTCGTTTTAAACAAAAATCATCAATATTTAATAATTCAATACAATGATACATGTAAAAATGTAAAGCTGACTAGCACCGAGGTAGAATCAATTTATTCTTAAATGATTTGGAAATATTTCAAGTTGTTAGTCTTCATTTATTCATTGAACACCTATTTTATCATTATGGGTTATCAGAACCTATTAGAATTATGTAGATTGCCTTTAATGAATAAATTGATTTCCATGTAAATGTATTTCTACCAAACTCCAAAATAACTATTTAAATGTGACTTTCATATTGTTCAGGTTAAGGCGAAATTTTGATACTGCAGTAACTTATACATAAGTGATATCAATGTAAGAAAGAACAGATTATACTTCTAGATGGATGGAACAATATTGGAAAGATGTTATCCAACGGTATTTGAATACACACCCCTGACTGTTACTGTATGGGAGTACCACCAGTAATTTATAAATTTTCAATTCAAGAAAAGAGTGGTAATAGATAAAATAGTGTACTCAACGGTTATAATCTTCTCCTATCTATATGTTTTCTTCTTATTATTTCTCATCTTCTTCCTCTTCTTCCTTCTCCTTCTTCTTTTGTCTCTTTTTTCTATTATCTTCTTCTTCTCGCTTGTTCTTCTTCTCCTCCTGTCGTCTTATTCTTCTTCTTCTTTCTCTACATTTGTCCGGCAAGGACTGATTTGTTTTTGTATTATGGAGTCCCTTTTGTATAAGGTACCAAGAACAATAACAGGGATATTTCCAGGACTCTAGAGAATAATAATACTAATTCCCTCTGTCCTTTTGCTAAGTTGAAACGTGTAGCAACGTGAGTTGAATGTATAAGTTGACCTAAATTTTTGAAGGCTGATTGATAAATGACGACTTTATAGAAACATGATCACAAGCAAATCCCTAAGAACATAATAGAGACTATTCCTTTTAACAGAATAGTGTTCCCATCATCATTATCCTCAAATGATATGAGTCGATCCATTCGGCGTATTCACGCCGATCTATTTCATCTAGGAATACCATCATCTAAATATTATGGTAACAATGAAGTGTGCACAGAAAATCTCATTGGCACTGACTGTAGAACTATGGGATTAAGTCAAGACTAGACAAGGTCTAAGATTCAAGTCGACGGTTTTGCATTTCTCTTTATGTTTAAATATTTTTATGTTCTGCATATACGGCGAAACGCGGCAATAGATTTCAATGAAATTTAACAGGTATGTTACTCTTTAAATTGTGCGTCAACGTATCTATTCCAAGTCAAGGACTCTAGGACTCTTTGTTGTGAGGCCGGGTGACATATTCTCGAGTGATGTTTTCATGTGAAAATTTAGATTTTTCTCCCCTCACAGGTTTTCACCTTGGGCTTTATTGGTTTAAAAAAATGTGTATCATTTTGTTTTTATATGTAAATAATGTGAGTGTATGTTGAACAATAAAACATTCGAATAATCAAGATTAATATCCAGTTCTTCAAACTGAAAATAGATGCAGACGTGGATAACAAAAAATTAGACATACAGTACTCCTCATATGCCACAGTTTCACAATTCTGTAGAGAAGGTTGGAATAAATCAATAGAACAGTTAATTTCAAACTGCCATGTAGGCCTACTATGAAAAAAAATCAAAATGTACCTCAGTAGAACAAGTAGAATAGCATAGGACTTTGAAAAGAACTCAGATATCCAAAGTTCCATTGACCGAGCGAAGTGAGGTTTAAGATTCAAGTCGACGGTTTTGCATTTCACTTTATGTTTAAATATTTTTAAGTTCCGCATTATGGCGAAACGCGGCGATAGATTTCAATGAAACTTCAATGAAAAATCAGCTGTCGTGTGAACTATTGCAAGCGATGAGGCATGCAATATTGATAACTCAAAGTAGGTAGCTTATTATTTTCTCCCGACATTTCTCTGCTTTCAACTTGGTAAGTAGGTACTTCAACTCGGTATGATTGTAGCTGTTTACAACAAATTATTAGCATTCTAATGATAATAATTAACTTAATATCAGTAATTATTGACGATACATTTCAAACAGTCATTAGTGGCTTACACACCGATATTTCGCCGACACGTCATAACAGCACATAATTCACCCTGATGGAGGCTGTGGTTTTTAACTGCGCGAGGTCTACTGTTCACAGAGCTACTAGTTATTTTTCCAACTGAATAGGTCAATTAATTCTATTGGGAGACATCAAAGGAAAATGCAAGGTGCTGCATTGTGATAAAGTCACGTTCGGCAGACGCCAGTGTGTTTTTTCGATGAAAATGAAAAAAGATGCATCAGAAGCTCTGGCATCCAATTATTTAATATTTTACCTGATTTCATGAAGAGTATAGTAGTGTTTTTTTGAGAGAGCTGCCTATCCAATAGAAATCGAGGGGTGTGGCCTCCCCCCTCCACCCCCCCCAGCCACAGTCGGCCATTTTGGCCCCCCCCAGCCAATAGGAATCAAGGGGCGTGGCCACGCCCCCCTCCACCCCCCCTGCCCTAGTCAGCCATTTTGGCCCCGCCCCCCTCCACCCACCCCCAGCCCTAGTTGGCCATTTTGGCCCCGCCCCCAGCCAATAGGAATCAAGGGGCGTCGCCACGCCCCCCTCCACCCCCCCTGCCATAGTCAGCCATTTTGACCCCGCCCCCCTCCACCCCCCCCAGCCCTAGTCCGCTATTTTGGCCCCGCCCCCAGCCAATAGGAAGCAAGGGGCGTGTTCAAAATGGCGTCCCTCCACACCCCTTCCCTAGTGTAAGCCATTTTGTCCCCCACCACTTCAACCAATAGGAAGAGGCGACGGCCATCTTTGTTGTAGCAGGTGTCAAAAACATCTGTCATCTCCCACCAAAGTCCCCAACCAAGAGGTTCCCCTACCCAGGAAGTGCCCCCAACGGCGGCGGCCATCTTTGTTGTAGCAGGTGTTCTGACATCTGCCCCAGTTAACACCTGCTAGTTACCAATTTGCATATTAAAAATATCCCCACATTTAAAATCTTTAAAATCTTTAAACTCTCAAACTACACTACTACTAATCTATTTCCCAGTCATATTTTCTTCTTTTTTTTCCTGCATCACTTGGTCGCCTATCACTGAACATTCTTTTCAAAAACAACTCTTGCACCTGATCAGAATTCAAATTATGTTGTACAGCTTCACTCATGTCAAAGATGTACCTCTTTTTGACATATTGTGCAATCAAATAGTATGAGAAGTTGAACAACTGTTCATTTAAATATTTCTGAAAATCTTCACCTTTCATAATCATCTGCATAATGTCATCTTTTAGCTTTTGGTGAGAAGCTAAATTTTTTTCATCAAGTTTCTTTTGCACCTCAGCCAACATAATATTGAATGTTGATTCTAGATCAACTACTTTCAAATTATAATCTTGCCTGTTAATAAAGTTAAGTTTATTTTGTGCAAGTAGATTGTCTTTTAATTCTTTCAATTTAGTTTCTAGCAAATCTGTATCAACATGTTTTAAACTATTTTTTTTACTTTGTTGTTCACATAATGTCTTCAATTCGTCTGATTTCTGATCAAACAACGACCTACTAACATACTTTAGCTCAATATCATCACTAATTGATTTAGACAATGTTTTCAATTGTGAATCGAAATACTGTTTTTGTTGTGCTATCTCCTTCAATATATCAGACATTGAATGCAATTTACTTTCAAACACTTTTTTAGTAATTAAATCAGACTGTAGTTTTTGGAATATACTAGTTGATATTGCAAGTAATTTGCTGTCTAAATATTTCCTATCTACCAAATCAGATGATTCAGTTTGCAATTTAGTGAATATATTTGTTGATATTTCAAGCAATTTACTGTCCAAGTATTCTTTGTTAACTAGCGGTGATGATTGATCAGACTGTAGTTTTTGGATTATACTAGTTGAAACTTCCTTTAATTTACTATCCAAGTATTCTCTGTTAACTAGCGACGGTGACAATGGATCAGACTGTAGTTTAGTGAATATATTTGATGATATTTCAAGCAATTTACTGTCCAAGTATTCTCTGTTAACTAGCGGTGACAATGGATCAGACTGAAGTTTATTAAATATATTTGATGATATTTCAAGCAATTTACTGTCCAAGTATTCTCTGTTAACTAGCGGTGACAATGGATCAGACTGAAGTTTATTGAATATATTCGATGATAATTCAAGTAGTTTACTGTCTAAATATTCTCTACTTGCTGCCACTAATGATGATGATGTTGCTTCTGCTGCTGCTGCTGCTGATTCACAACCACTGTTTAAAACTAATGGTGCTGTTGTATTAAACACATGATGTGTCCTACCAAATCGATCTATTGTACTACTCACTGCAGTGGTGGTGGCGCTACTGCCTGACATCTCTATTCTTGTCAAGTGTTAAACACATACTAACGACTAAAAGCAACATTGCCACCTAATATAATACCACTTTCTTTCAGTTCTTCAATAATAGAAGCTATTTCAACTGAATGTGATCTATTTCCCGCCTGCTGTGATGAAAGCAGAATATCTAATCTGTCTATCAGTTCATTTGGATTATCCCAGTAGACATACTGTCGACTAGTAGATTCATTTCTTATAAAACCCATACCACTAACAGCTGCCGCTGCATCATCAATCCTAGATCTTTTTCTTTTCCTACTACTACTCGATGGAAATAAAGATTAAATAATTTGTGATTTATAGCCTGTATTTCTCTTTACATAACCGCGTCTATCTAAATGAGCAGCGGTAAGCTGCAATATATTACGATATTTTCTTAAATCACGTTCTGTGTACAGTTTCTGGTCAGGCTGTTTTTTAAATAGAAGTTCACACAAACCAACTGTTAAACGATACTTATTATTATTGTCGATAATTAAATAACCATTGGCAATACTAATATCCTTTACACCCATATAGTATTCATTTACTTTACTATCATAACATATACCATAAGATATACAATTATTTATTTTTTCATTATGAAATTCACGTATATACTCATCAATAAAATCCACTGTTATTGTTGTTTTATTCAAAATATCACTTACATTAGATCTATTCAAACCCTCATCCACATCCATTTCCTTGCCCGTATCTTTCTCCTCCTCCTCCTCCTCCTCCTCCTCCTCCTCCTCCTCCTCCTCCTCCTCCTCCTCATCGTCCTCTGATTCTTCTTTAAGTCTGCTACTAGTGTGTGCATGTTGTACAAGTGTATCTTTCAATTGTTTTAGTGGATTGATAATTGGTTCTAATGATTTTTGTCTAATCGAATCATTTTCCCTAATCATACTAGTTAATGATCTATGTTTATTAATAATTGACTTACGCAAACCTTTTATCCTGTCAATTACTTTACTAGTATGACGATGATGATCACGTTGCACTAGTCCTCGTCTTCGTCCACGTCCTCGCCGCCCTCCTCTTTGTTTTTTTCTTTTTAATTTAATTTTACGCATATTGCTAGTAGTAGAACGATAATTAGTTCTTTCACCTACACTGGCTCAACAACAAATGATGAGAATTGACACATGTCAATTGGTGCTGCTATACACACTTGGATCAATATACTTACCAAGACAATTACGATATTTACCAGCATCTGGTTTACACTCAGTGAAAATTGAAATAAAACTATGATTTCCGCTTTGCCATACATGTGAACATAGATTTCTGAATGCAACAAATGTCATATCAGTTCCAACAAAATCTCTAAATATTAGTTTTAAATTGTGCATATCCATTTTAAAAATAATCAGCATATTTGCATTGTCTCTGATATGATGTTTTGAAATTGCGCCATAGCTTTGAATTAAGTACACACAATCTATGCTTTTGTGTCTGCCCATTGTGAAAAAATTACGTATTTGCGGCACACGTGTAACATTCAAATCGTCAAAAATTATCAGTGAATGAGTGTCGATATCATTCGGTTGCGGTATACATTCAATATTGTCAGATTTATAGTAGTTTACACACTTGAGTTTTGAAAAAACAACATCCAATAGTTTATATTTTTCCTGATACAAAGACTTACTGAACAAGTATAGGTTTTTGAATTTTAATCCAGTTTTATCGAATATTAAATTCAGCAGTACATTTGTCTTTCCACAATTTGATGCACCGCAAATTAGAATTCTAGCTGAACTTGGCAAAAACTCACCATGCTTTTTTCTATCTAGACAATTTTTGCCCACTTGTTTTGTATCTACAATTAGATTATCAAAGTTAACTATTGCTATTGACTCTTTTGCTGTCGTCATAATAATAATAACTCTTGCTGCGCGCGCGCTTGCTGTTTACACATGCGTGTCTACAGTTCAACTATGCTGTTAACATCGCTACATCCGATGTGTGTGTGTGTGTGTGTGTGTGTGTGTGTGTGTGTGTGTGTGTGTGTGTGTGTGTGTGTGTGTGTGTGTGTGTGTGTGTGTGTGTATACTACAAGCGGATTATGAATGAAGAAAACACGCACATACAATGTTCACAGTTTATTAAAAATACTAGATACATACAAATTTAGCAGCAGCAGCTAAAACAAGTGTATCTTACAAAGTTGACAATACATAAAAAGTTGAAAATACATACATTAGTTGACAGCTGCATACATAAAAGGTGAAAATATACATACAAAGTTGACAGCAGCTGCAGTAAGGTAACTGGCGACAAATCTAGTGATAATACATAGACAAGAAAGTTGACTTCATTTTTGGTAATGTCGAAATAAGCCTTATCGCTGTGTATAGATTTCACAATATACCTGTAGATGAGTTCTTCAAAGAGATAAAAACTGTATTAGATAAGTTAGATAATGATAATTCTATCATAACAGGTGACATAAATATTGATCTGCTTGATAGTAATCGAGTATCAGATGAATACCAATTCATTATGTCAAGTTATGGGTTTACATCTTATGTTAACGAACCGACTAGAGTAACCAACATTTCAACTTCATGTATCGATCACTTATGGTTTAGATACGTAACAACAAGGAATTCTTTCAATCCCTCCACAATTATAAAGAATTTACTAATCACTGATCATTATGCTATAGAGTTTTATTTTGAGAAAATGATTAAGAAGCGAATAAATCATTCACCCAATACTAATCACAATAAAAAGCAGAAAAAAATAAACGTTGAAATTCTTGCCAATAAATTAAATAAAATTAACTGGAAATGTGTCCTCGATCTTTCAGACGTAGATTTAGCTCTGGATAAATTTCTAGAAATTTTCAGTGAGTGTTTGGAAATAGCATGTACAGGAGAAAGTAATAAAAGGAAAATATTTACACAACCACCACATAAACCATGGCTCACTCCCTACTTGCTAAACCGAATAACAGTTAAAAATCGCTTATACAAAAAAACCACAAAACAACCATATAACGAGAACTTGCTAAATTATTATAAAAGGTACAGGGATAAACTCAAGAAAGAAATACAGGAATCCAAAAATAAATATTTTCGCGAGACTCTAAACAATTTGAGGGGAAACTCTAAGGAGACTTGGAAAGTAGTGAATACGCTATTAGGAGAAAATAACAGGAGAGAGCCAGTTAAAAAAATGAGAGCAACAAATGGAGAGACTCTCCTAAACGAGAATCTAATTGCAAATGAGCTTAATAATCACTTTATCAGTATATACAGCGCTAAGAATACAAAAAAGCTAAATATCAACGATTATAACAATTATAAAATGCTTTTTGACAAACCAATTCACCATTACCATTCAATGTTTTTCACACCAATAACTAATTTAGAGATAGAAGGAATTGTACTCTCAATGAAATCCAGAAAATCTCCAGGCTATGATAATATAAGAATTGAGCTAATTGAAAATGTAATAAAATCGATCTCTAGCACCCTTGCTCACATATATAACCTCAGTTTGGAGACTGGTGTGTATCCAAAAAAATTAAAAAATGCAATTGTAGTACCAATTTTCAAATCTGGGGATAAAGAAAATCCAAACAACTACTGACCTATCGCTCTTCTTCAGTATTTGCGAAAATCCTAGAGAAAGTTGTCAGGATAAGATTAGTAAGCTTTCTAACCAAACACAGTTTTTTCAGCAAAAATCAATTCGGGTTTCAAAAAGGACTAAGTACAGAGGACGCCATGCTTAAATTTATCTCTGAAATATATAATGGAATAAACAATAATAAGAAATGTGCCGGCCTCTATTTGGATATCCGAAAAGCGTATGATACTGTGAATCACGATATATTGTTGGGAAAATTGCAAGACTCAGGAGTTAGAGGTGTATGTAATAATTGGTTTAAAAGCTTTCTAAGTAATAGGTCACAACAGGTAAGGATTGGGGATTCGCTAAGCGAGCTAAAACTTATAGATACAGGGGTAGGTCTGCCTCAGGGGTCCGGTCTATCAGCTGAGCTGTTCCTTGTGTATGTTAATGATCTTTGTAACGGCAACTTTGAGGGATCTGTCACAGCCTTTACCGACGACACAGCACTGAGTTACAGTGCAGATGATAGGGGTCAGTTGGCTCAGATGATTAGTGAAGATTTGAAGAAATTGAATTTATGGCTGCAGGTGAACGCCCTAGAACTGAATGCCAGTAAATCCCACATAATTGTCCACAAGCTGAGGCCTGAAGGAAATGATTTAATGAATATATCATTTCATTCAAATGAATGTGATAGTCCAATAAACTGCACCTGTGAAAAGATTTCAGAAGCACCCCAAGTTAAATATCTAGGTATTATAATTGATTCCAAGCTCACTTGGAACCAACAAATAATTAAATTGAAGAGGGAACTTACGTGTGCATGCAGAAAATTTTACTATATAAGAAATTTATGCCCCGAATATGTCATGGAATCGCTGTACTATGCACTCGTAAACAGTAGACTACAATATGGAATAGCGGTATGGGGAGGAGCTTATTTTAATAACATTAAACCTCTTGTCACCGGGCAAAAATACATATTGAGGACCATAGACAAAAAACCAAGATTATTTAGCTCTTTGCCAATTTTCAGAAAATGGGGATTTCTACCACTAAGGTATCTGTATTTCTTCAAAGTATTGTCAATTTTCTTTTTTAGAAGTGGACAAGTGAACGTTGCTAACCGCGAATATTATCTCCGATCCGCAAGTAATTTAACTAGACCAAGACCACACAAAGAAATCTTTAAACGTTTTTATTTATTTATAGCCCCAAAAATATACAATGAAATTCCAATTAGCATAAGGCAGCAAAAAAATCCGAGAAGTTTCAAGTTTTTTCTGAAAAATTGGTTATTGGAAAAGCAGGATGTTGAAGTGTGGTTTAGAGATCTCAGATAAAAACTTAATAATATTGCAATAGAAGTATAGTTACAGATCATTTAAAGAAATCTATTCAATGTGTGAAATATTCAAATCTAAGCTTAGTAGGTATTTGTTTCTGTTTGTGATGTAAATAGATATTATTATTCAAGGTAAAACAACCCAAGTTGGAGAGTGTAGATATAAGTGATTAAGTGCCCTAAGATTGCTCTAGAATAGATAGATGGCAAGGGATACATTAAGTTGAATTTTTTACCTTATGATGAATGGATATGAGTGGAAGAGTAATTATATTGTTTGTTTTTAAATAGAGAAGACAAGTTTTGTTGATTCTAGTACCTAACAGTTTTCTTCGCGACAGGGATGTAGTAATTATTATTTATAGGTTTATAATTTTTCTAAATGACTAAAACTATTTGCTGGTAACTCCCATGAAGGAATCCTCGGGAGTACCTAATTTCTCTGATAAGGAAGCAATTGTATGATTATTTTGTTATATAATTTCATTGAAAATTGAAATGTTTCTTCATACTGTTATGTTATATGTTTTCATTTGAAATTGTAATTGTGATTTTTCTTTTTTACGAGAAATAAATTATTATTATTATTATTATATTATTATTATTATTACAAAGTTGACAGTGTTAATATTATAAAAAATTGTAAATTATTACAAAGCGTGTGTCTTTCACATAATACAGTATAGCACCAGCGTCACACGCATTAATTAAGATTAGCCATTGACATGCAATAATCTAAAATATAAATTAATATCTTTTCTTTCTTCTTATCATCATCATCATCTTCATCAACATCAGCTACATTAAAGTCTATTGATTTAATTTGTGAGTAAAGTATGTTTAGTTGCATAGAAAATTGAGCACAGATACAAGTATCTACTACATCAAATACGCTGCTTGCATCTTTTAAAGTTTTATATGAACATATACTTAAATGAAACCTACTATCATCTTTTCGCTTCTCCCTTCCACCACTACCTACATTTTCGCTACAGGTCAGACTGCATACTCTCGCTTTATGCGAAATCAAATCAAATCCACAATAAACACACAGTATGCTTTCCCCATCAAAATAAAAACCTTGTCGGGCATAGTTGCGTTTTCGTTGTTTAGTTAACAGCTTACAATGTTTCATACTTTCCATTCTATTATTTTCGCATGTATAATCGATATCAGCAGCATTACGATTCAATGAACTCATATTGTTTGTAGGCATTGAAGCAGCACTATTCTCCTTTGTTTGCTTGTTACACATCAAGATTGTCAAATAATGATACGCACTGAACAGCGCACACCGGCCATTGGACGATTTGTTATGAATTTTGCATACACTAAAACACCAAGAATTTTCAAACATTGTATAGTCTGGTTTTTGAATATCCTCCGGCATAGTAAGCACATTGTCGTGTAACCTTTTCAAAAACTGTGTTTTTTCTCTTCCCTTTGTATAGATTGTGGTATAATTTTGCAAATATGAAGCAAGCAGCGCGTCAGTGTAAATTAAGTCGCCTTGGTCCCATCTAATTTTATGATAGTTATGTTCAAGCCAGCTGACATCACGGTACATTTTTCTACTCAGTAATGTTTTCGGAAATGGTGATTTAAAGTGTAGCACAATATGTCGTAGTTTGTAATCGATTATGGCTACCTCTTAATAATGATAAAATTATCATCACTTTTGAAAAAATGAAACTCGACTACAGCAAAATCAATGTCATCATTTTTCCTGTCCCATTCTTCTTTACTCTTCTCCTCCTCCTCCTCCTCCTTAATTCTTGCTGCCTCCTTCTCCAATTCTTCTTCTTCTTCTTTATCCAAGTCGCATTGTATGCCAAAGTCTCGAAATTTTGTTGATACTTGCTCATCATCATCCATTTTCTGTTGTCCGTCGGTGCATGCACACATTCTATGTACAAATGCATCAAATTTTGCTTTTGTCAATGATGACAATGATGATAATGATGATAACGACGACGACGACGACGACGACTGAGGAATATCTATGTTATTATTCAAGCTATTAGAACACATTACAACTGAACACTGATGTAATTACTGTTCATACACGCACTTTTATATAGCCCCCTCCTCCTTCTTTGTCATGCATAGCTCGCTCTTGCGTCAAATTACTGTACTTCACGAACAAATGCGCTCAATGGTTTGTATTCTACTAATGTGTCACTTATCAAAATACAATATGCAGTCGTTAAATTTGGCACATTTTCTGTAAACTCCATTTCCAATCGAATGTCTGTTGACGATGTTAAATGATCAGCTTGATGTGAACAATCTAGTACAATTATTGGACAGCAATCAGTAAAAGTTTTATAATCTACAACTGTACCATAATCAGTATGAAGTCCTAAATTATAATAGCTGGGAGCAAATTCAATAAACATTTTGTACAAAAGTTGATTGTTTCCATTTATACGATCATACGGCAGATATTCACTATTCAGGAAAAGTTTAACATCGTGCAATTTGCACATATCAAATTTCGACATTGACTTTCCCATTACATTTTTCCTGTTTGTCTGAAATGCTAATATTACAAATCGCGGTATATCAGCTTTTGAAGCCGTCTTTATAGTCCAAATCGTGCTAACACTGTTCGGCAGCTGAGGATATTCGTGGATATCCCATTTTCTGAATGCAATTTTCAATGGCCTATCCTGATCGACAATTTTCAGAAACTTCAATCTTAAATGATCATCTACATGAATATAGGGCACTTTCCAAAGCAATTTTGTTATTTCCAACAACATTGATGTTGCTTGCGACGACTCAATACAATTAATATCTGTTGCGGACCTCAAAAGCACAAGCTCTTGTCTCATATTCAAAATTACATGTTGAAAATCTTCGAAAAATGGCAGAAGTAATTTTAACGGTACGCAATAAGCAAAAGTATTATTAGTTAGTGTTGATGCACTATCAGTGAAACCTGCTAAATTATATGTATTTTTATCGTTTAGTTGTTTCACTAAATATGATTTAATAGTAGAAGTAATACCTACTAGTCGACTCTTTGCAACGACTTTACCTGCCAACTCAAATCGTATCTCATCAAACATATGTGCTACTGCATTTGAACTGAGCGTATATACAGCCTCGACCGGCGGATCATCAGGTTTGTCTTTTGCCGGCGGTTTTGTACATGTAATTTTCCCCTCAACAATAAGAAAAGATTTTGCAACTAATGAAATAAGGTCATGAGACGATTTCGACAAACGTATTTCATCATTGTTATTGAATTTCAAATTACCATATGGCGCATGCGTATGATAATCAAATTTTGTTATATCTGAATAATAGTGTATGTCTTGTTCAACATTTAGTATGTCACTAATTGCCGCCACGTGTTTTGACGACATATTTCCAATTCACTTTAAAACCAAGCTTTTCTAAAAACCTTGCTCGATTATGTGTTATCAGTTTCACGGACAGATAAGTACCAACCGGTGTCGGTTGCTGCATGCTAAAAGCAGTCCTACCGCCGCCACTCCACACCCTCCTACTTGCCGCACCTAGGTTGTTATACACAACAAAACCCATTCTGTAGCGCTTCTTGCTCTCTCGCTTGTGTTGTTTGCGTGACTAATGCTCACATCATTCTAACACATGCTTGATCCATCGCCGCCTCTCTCTCTCTCTATTCCTTCTTTCTAATGTGTACTCTTATTGTTATACTATCGCCGCGGAAATCAACTAGTTTACCATTCTGATCAACTACTTGAATTACAATAGATTGAATTCTGTGCGTGTTTAATGGAAAGTAAATAATTGGCGATGGTGATTCATTTATTAGAAAACCAGGTGCAACCTTTGGTAGGAATTCAAAAATTGTATGAACCTCTTGCCCATTTCGATAACTGCCGCATGCAATATTACAAGTAACCTGGAACGATGTTATATTTGTAATGGATACTAAATGTTTAGAATAATGCCATTTATTTGCTACAAGAATTTCTCTATCAAAACCGAGTATATCGGCTAGTGATGTGTTCATTGTTAAATCAACATCTTTATCCGCTTTCAATTCACATAGCATTGTCGTATTATTTCCTTGTATAATTAGATTTGAACTATCAACGTTCAATTTTCTCTTTATTTCATTTATTAAACGATCAATTTCGTAGGAGCCTGTATCCAAATCAATCAAGCTATCACCATACTTAAAAGATGAGTTGACATTTTTAATTATATTTGGTACACTATTGTATGTCCATAAATTAATCAATCCAATTTCATATTGATAGCGTGCATCTAGCTCTAGTACAGTGGGAAGTACTTCAATTAAACAACTGCTGCTGCTACGGTCTTTAGATGATAATGTTATTACAACCATTGTGTACTACTACTGTTTTACCACCACCTTCTTTCATACACATCTACAAGTGAACTGTCTGCTATAACGCATCTGCAAGAAATAAAAGACAAAAATGACCACATACATTACTATTTAGTGTTTGTAATTGATCATAATTGAAATAAATTTCAACATTTGGTTGTTGTTTGAAATAGTTTATCAATTGTATGGGCGGCTGTAAATTACCATTGGATCAAAATAATATACTTTTTGTGCATGTTTTTTGTAAGCCACCCAGTGTGTTCCACTGTTCATGATCGAGTCTAAATTTATGATCGATTTTTCATTTAAATTAATTCTTTTTGGCAATGTATCAATCATATAAATACCACGCAATTTAATATCTAAAATATCAGCCCAATCTTGTAGATCATAATTTGACAGTGGTCCTTGTATATTAATCTTCATTTTCTCACTTTCTTTGACGCTCTCCTCGTCCTCTTCTTCTTCTTCTTTGTTGTCCTTCTTCTTCTTTGTGGAGGTGTTTCAATGATTCTACCGCCTTTATACAAGGGCGCATATGGTCTTAAATAAAAACCTTGACCAGCTATGTGCTTACTTAAATGTTTAATTGCTTTTTGTCGTAAATGTGCACTTCTTTGTTCTTGTAGCGATGAATTATTTTTCCAACCTTCTCTTCTATTATTCCGCCGCCGCCGCCTCCGTTGTACTCTACCCCCGCCAAAGGCAGCTTTAGCTTTGATCAAATTTGTAACTAAGTATGCGGCTGCTTTTTCAGTTAAACCTGTGTTTGGATTTTTAAAAACAGACCATGCTTTATCAGCCAAACGACGATCGGCCACATTTTGCGACGAATTATCACTATTCTGCGCATACGCTATATCATGCTCTTTACATGCTTCATCCAGACTATTTATTCCTTTGTCCCCCCTCCTTAATCTTTTATCTAATTTGGTGCCGGGTCCGCAAAAGCGGTAGGAGGGGATATGCAACTCCAGGGGTAATGTATCGACAATTTTATTAAGGGCGGTTGATGCAAATCCGCTAAGTTTCGATAAAATACCAGTACCAATTTTACGTCGCACTCGTCGACGACAAGTCTTTTTTGCTACCATCCTTTCAATAGCAATGTTGAAACCTGACTAAATAGAAATTAGTTAATCCCCTTAAGACCTGCTGTCGGCTCCGGCTCACTATCAAAAATATTACAAAGTTGTAATGTTGTTATTAGTAGAAAATTCAAAATACTATCACCAGACGATGGGTTTATGTTTATACAACTGTTCAATGCTGTATAATTGTTAAAAAAATTACAAATAACCTTACGTTGATCATTCATATAAGCATACCATTTGTCTAGTCCATCATCAAATAATTTCGATGTTTTATAATTCATTTGAGATTGAACACATAGTTTTATATAAGATAATATATGTGCTTTATTATAAGCTTTTACGCTTAAATTGGCAGTACTGCTGCTGCTGCTGTCTTTTACAGTTTGGTTTAATGATGAAAAATTTAACACACTTTCAACTCTAATATTGTGCAATGTACAAGTACTCAGAGTATAGTATAAGAGTAATATCATACTAATTGTGTATATTATGAATGTAACAAATACTATGATTATTTTCATTTCTTGTCCTATTGACTTGACTCCCATCGTGTCTGCTGGCAAACTAAGTTTGCAGTGACATGCAACTGAATGCATTCATGTATGACGCATGTGTGCAGCTATGCATGACCAGACATGTCTGAGTCATTAACCTTTGACTATAAATAGTCATGCAGAACAATGATTGTACATCAGTTGTGCACAGTTGTTGATCACGCACACACACAAGGTAAGTTAAATGAAGTGCAATAATCAACATATATATATAATTTATTATAATTGAACAAGAAGAAAAAGAAACCTAATCCTTTAATTCAAATTGCCACAATTTAAAAAAAAAAAAAAAAAAAAAAAAAAAATTTAAAATTTTAAATATTATTAATTTAAAAATGTTCCTCTGATCAGCTGAATCTACGGCCGCTGTCGCGACCGTCGATTCAGCCTTATATCAGAGGAACGACCTTCATTATGTACAACTTGCATTATTAAATTGTGGCAACCTGAATTAAATGACTGTACATTCGCACGCGTAATCTTAGCAGTAAATCTATGCGGCATGAATGTTTCAATTTCGGCATCTTCGTTGCCCCGACGTCCTACATTTGCTACCCTAATGATAACAGCATCCTTGTTGTAGGAGCGCACAACACGCGCACCTAAAACAGGATACTGAAATGCATCGGATAAATGTTTTAACGCAATTGTATGAAGTCGGGATGGATCTGAAAATCTTATCAGGCCATCGAAATCAAATTCATGTCGCATAGAGTTAGATCCTAAGATTGCGCGTGGACGACTATAAGGATGAGCGGTGGAGGCAGGGGGGGGACAACCTTGTTGGTGTGATGTGAAGGCGGGGGGGATTCTTGTTGTGGAGGCGGGGGGTATCCGGACTTGCTGGTGTGATGTGACGGTGAAGGCGGGGGAGATTCTTGTTGTGAGGGCGGGGGGTATCCGGACTTGTTGGTGTGATGTGACGGTGTAGGCGGGGGCGGGGGGTATCCGGACTTGTTGGTGTGATGTGACGGTGAACTTGGGGGGGATCGCAGCAGCTCGGGCAGCGGGTGGTGGCGACGTGTATATTACAAGCTGCTGGCAATGCGGCGATGAAGGGGGAGGGAGATCGGGGCTGGAAACCTGTTGCTGACGTCGATCCGTTTGATGAAGTGGCTGCCAGAGGTTTTGCTCCTTGAGTTGCTTTTCAGCTCTGGTCAATAGTTCCATTAATGAGTTTTCTTCATCAAACAGGTCGGCGTCGGCAGGTGCAGCGTCGCTTCTCAATAGTTCAGCCTCCAGCATAGCCATTGCCCCGTCCTCGGACCACAACTCGTTAGTGTAAATGTCCTGTAGAAAAAAATCAAGTTTAGCAAAAATATATATATTTTTTTTTTTTCAGTTGGCGTTTGAAAATGTTGCCGCGAGCAAGAAAGCGTTGTATTCATTGTTCCAACAACAGTGACATCATCAACAGTGACAACAACGATAGTGATGAGAAGAAAGCGGTAAATTACTTTAAAGAAATCGATAGGCTTGACTCATTTTTTAAAGGTAATAAAACTATTTGGCCGCATCAATATCCAAAACCGAATCATTTAGCAGAGGCCGGCTTCTACTTTTTAAAAGTTTTCGATAGAACAAAATGTGTTTTTTGCAATGTAGTTTTGGAAAATTGGGAAGTGAGTGATTATGCTATTTTTGAACATAAAAAATGGTCACCGAAGTGCGGCTTCATAAACAATTATCTTGTTGGTAATATTCGTACAACGTCAACTTTTCAGAAAAACCCAGACTACAATGAACAATACGAACGTGAAAATTCATTTATGAAAATGGAATGTTTGCCGAAAAATTTCAAACAGTTAGCAAGTGAGGGATTTTATTATGGTATTGATTTTTCAAATTCGAATGGATTTGGTCTTATTTGCAGTGGTTATCATATGTGGGCAGACACATCGATCAATAAATACCAATTGAGGGATTTACACATTCAATCATCGCCAAATTGCGATTTTGTTAAAAAAAGTTGTGAAGCAGAAGAAGAAGAAGAAGAAGAAGAAGAAGAAGAAGAAGAAGAAGATGATGATAAAGACATAACCTATTAGCAGTGTGTGTGTGTGGTGTGTGTGTGTGTGTGTGTGATAAGTATTCCAGTTGCGCAAAGTTTTAATTAGCAGTTAAGTGTGAAGAACAATAAAGACATGCACCTAGAGTGGGCTAATCAGTTTTAGTGGACATTAGAAGAACATTATTTGCATGATAGAAGTATTCAGTTGAAAAAAAAACTGATTGCGCAAAGGGATGACAGTGTTTTAATTAGCAGTTAAGTGTGAAGAACAACAAAGACATCCACCTAGAGTGAGCTAATCAGTTTTAGGAGCACATTAGAAGAACTTTATTTGTATGATAGAAGTATTCAGTTGAAAAAGACTGATAACATTAGTTTGCTAAATTTGTATGAGAAGAAAACTGACAACAAACAGAAAACTACTGTTGGATTAGAAGAATGTATTTCAAGACAGTTTGCTAGTTGAGTAAATGGAAAATAAACTTACATTGGTTCCGCTGTTGTTTGGCGCTGCCATAGGCGAGGATTGATCTGCTGACATCGTCGTAGTGTTGTTGGAGTTTCAAACTGATACTAACAGAAGGACGCAGTTTTTCGTCATTATATATTATCAACTTGATGAATATAGATGGTAAGAAGTTCAAAGAAAGTATATCTGTTTTGTGCATATGTTGTATGCGAAATTTAGTACAGATGTGCGGAACACTGATAAGGAAACGTTTGCAAATTTCTTAAGGAATGGTCAAAATGTGTGCACCTTGCATGTCTCTGTAACGGACTTAACATCTGCTAGCTGAGTGAAAGATATTAATTTATTCATTGTGCAGTGCACATGCATACTTATATAATTATTGCAACCCCCACATGTTCTGCGTGATAACAAACTGACAGTTGATGGTACCGAGCGGCTCAAAATTATAAAAGCATCGAGCGACATGATATTGCTTGCATTCGATTATAGTGTGACGTTTCATGCACAGTGCAAATGGACAAGCAACAATCCGATAAAGCAGCAGCTGCAGCAACAAGCGAAGAAGCAGTAACACCAACAAACAACACGTAAGTATAATGAACTATTTTTTTAAATTAATTTACAAACTGTAAAAAATTAGCAACAAGTTTTGCGAGTGTTGTCACGTTTTCATCGGCTGATTGAAAAACAAATATGATTAAAATGTTATACTCTAACAATCAAACTGAAAAAGCGGCAGTAAACAATTTGACTACTTTAATTTCTATTTTGAAAACAATTGTCTAACAACTGCAAACAAATATGCCGGCTGAGGAGGAGGTAATAATTGTGCTTGAAGTAAACTGGAAAATATACTATCTGATTTATGATCATTCGTGCGTTTGCAAATAAATGTAAATTTTGAAAACAATTGTCTAACAACTGCAAACAAATATGCCGGCTGAGGAGGAGGTAATAATTGTGCTTGAAGTAAACTGGAAAATATACTATCTGATTTATGATCATTGTGCGTTTGTAAATAAATGTACACACACACACACACACCACACACACACACACACACACACACACACACACACACAGTAATTTTATTCTATACAATTATTTCATTCTATATGTTTGTTTTTCAGCCTGGTTGAGTCGATAGCGCACGACAAGGAGGTGGAGGTGGAAATGGCAAGTGAGGAATGGTGCGTGGTTGACAGCAGCGAATCGCCGCCGGCAAAACGTGTGCACTTTTCCACAGCGTGCGATACGCCAAAACGTGGCGGTCGGGGCCACGGCATTTATTTTGCCGATCAACGACGCGTCATCGCTCAGGGCAGAGGCCGCCAAATTGATGTGGCTGGTGTGAGCGCGGACTCATCATTGCAACAGTCCAGTCGCAATAGTGGTCAGCAAGCTGAAGCATCATCATCATCACTGATTCTGCTAGACGTGACAAACTCATCGCAACCGAGGATCGTGAACGCTACTGCTACTAACATCGACAACGAAGTTGAAAACATTGACCCGCAGGAAACAAGCTCTTCAAAGCGGTAAGACGGCAAAAACTATTTTACTAATACTACTACTAACTACAACTAGCAAAATCGAAAAACTATGGATTATACTATTGAAACGAAGTACTAGCATAAATTCGAGTGCAGTTCGCTACAGATTTGTTTTTAGAAAATATATTTTGATGTTCAAACATTATTGCAAATTTTAAGCCGAAAGTAATGAATTAATTGTTGAAGAAAGTGATAATTTTGACAAAAATATTAAATGGTATTTGTTACAATGTTCAATTGAAAAAAGTAAATGTTGATAGCGGAGCAGCAATCAATCGCAACAAGAAGAAATCGTTGTGAAACTATGACAAACGCATCGTTTTACAGTTATAGTCATGTTAATTAATGTTGATGAACAATTAGATATTTTGCAAGACCAATATTAGTGGTGTAGAGAAAATTGAATCAACGCTTGATAAATTATATTAGGGCAGAGGTTGGACTGTAGTTAGAATCATTCATTTGATTTGAATATTACTCGTTACAATCCTTTAGCTGGCGAAATAGTACATACATTGAAACACCGATTTTATAAAAGCAAAAAGAGCCGTTATAAATGTAAAAACACAATGATAGTAATGTTTTGTATGGAGTGTACTTAGCTATTTTCATTACAGACGTAGAATATGAATGTTGACTATCTGATGCAATTTGAAAATAATCTAAATTGACCGGTATTAAGTTTCTACTACATGCATGACATAAAAAATTTGAAGTGCAAAATTTAAACATTTCTATAACAGTGATTGCTTATGATGCTGCTAAAAAAAAGTTTTTCCATACCGTGTCCAATTTATAGACAACGCGAACATAAAATCAATCTTCTACTATTGTCAAATGATACAACGCCGAAAAATGGCATTATGTTCTGATAAACAACGTGTCAAGGGTATAACGGATTGTCAGGCTACTGAGTCATCACTGTCTTTGCATAATGGTCAAGTGTCATTGTCCATATTGTTTTAACAAATTTACAACTAACCGGCATGCAAATTGCGATGGAAAGACCAATCTATGAAAAAAAACATGGATTTGTGTTCAACATTTGCAATACAAAGAACAGTACCACCTAAACAGGTGTGAAAATGTAAGTTTAAAAATTTTTCGTACACACTAAAAAATAAGTACATTGCATTTGCCGATTTTGAAAGTTTTATTGTACCAACAAATAACGGTGAGGTCGATGACGATGAAAATGTTGATGATTTGCTCGGAACTGATATAGGAAATAGCTTTACAAAGAAAACACAAAAACATGTTGCTTGCGGCTATGCGTTTATTATTTTAGACGAATCAGGTGAAATCTTACGGCCCACGCGTTATAGAGCTACAAGTGTTGGCGAGAAAATTATTGAACAATTTCTTGATGAGATCATTGCCATAGGTCGAAACTGTTCCATTGATATGCAACAAGAAGTGCCCATGATTGAATTAAATGAAGAACAATATTAGCTTTTAACAATAGTACAGTATGTTCTTGTGCAACGATGAATTAAAGCCAACGAAATTCGTATTAGGCACCATCTCATAAAACAGGCATTTTCTCGGTGCAACGCACAAGTCATGTATTTAAATGCAAAAGCACCAAAACTATTAAACTGTTTTTTTCATAATTTTCGCGGATATGATAGTCATTTCATTGTTAAGGCATTAGCAGGACGAAAGGAGAAAATTGATTGTATTGCAAACTCATCGGAAAAATTCCTCACAATTACAATAGATCGAGTACGTTTCCTTGACAGTTTTCAATCTTAAGCTCAAGTCTACAGTCACTTGTTGCCAATCTTGCAAGTGATACAGAAACATTGATACTAATTTCAAAGTAATGTGTAAAATATTCAACGATAAAAATCAATAAAAACTTTTACTACGTAAAGGCGTGTACCCGTATCAGTACATAACAGATGCTGAAAAATTTGAAGAACAGCAATTGCCGGCAATTGACTCATTTTACAGTACACTTAGTAATACAGCATTGCAAGTAGACGATTACGAGCATGCACAGAAAGTTTGGCGCGAATTTACATGAACTCATTGGTGAATATCATGATCTCTACCTTTTGTCAGATTGCTTACTGCTGGCAGATATTTTCAAAATTTTAGGACTGTATTTTTTGCAATTTACAAAATGGATGTATCACACTTTGTATCGTTACCGCATTTTTCGTTGAATGCAATGGTATATTTGACTAAAGTACGTTTAGAATTAATTAGCAATGCTGATATGAACTTGCTCATAGAATCTGGTTTACGCGGTGGTCTGTCAGTTATTCCCCCCCGTCATGCAGTAGAAACAATAAATATATGGGCGCAAATTATAACCCAGCTATTGAAAATAGTTTTTGCTCTATCTTGATTGTACAAGCTTATACGCACATACAATGATTGCCTACAAGCTACCTGAATCAAATTTCAGATTTTTTATCACAAGATGAAATTACAGCTTTAGGCGATTTTACAAGCATTCACGATGAAGCCGAGACTGGCTTATAATTGAAGCAGACCTGTCCTATCCAGTTAATTTACACGAATTACATAACAGCTTCCCCCTGGCACCATTAAAAGATCAGCTGCCTTACAACCTGTTCTCTCCATATCAAACAGACAACACTGTTGCTCTGCGCAGAGAAGCGGCCGCGCGCCGCCCGTCTCCCGATACAGCCGCCGCCACCACCGCGTCATCACGTCTTTTAGCCACCCTTTATAATCGTAAACGATATGTACTCCACTATAGAAATTTGAAACTTTTTTAAGCTTGGCATGAAATTGACTGCTGTACATAGAGTAATCGCTTTTCATCAGTCGTACTGGCTTAAACCGTTTATTGATTTGAATGCGCAACTGAGAAAGGAAGCGAAAAATTCATTTGAACGTACCCTCTTTAAATTTCTTTCAAATAGTCTGTTCGGAAAGTTGATGGAGAATAATAGGAAAAGAATAGATTTTAAGCTAATTACTTGTCAGAAAAAATTGGAAAGTTTGATTGCAAAACCAAGCTGTAAACGATGGATGTGTTTGACAAAGACATTGTCGCTGTACAAATGTGTAAAACAGAAATAAAATTAGATCGTCCAATTTATGGGTTTTTCAATTCTTGATTTGAGTAAATTTACAATGTTCAATTTCCACTACAACATTTTCTTGAAAATGTTCGATCCAAGCTGTGTTAAATTATGCATGAGCGATACAGACTCGTTGCTATATCATATCAAATCGGACGATATCTATGCAGTATCAAACAAAATCTTCAACATTTTGACACAAGTGCTTATCCTGTCACACATTGTTGTTATAGTCAATTGAACCATGGTGTGCCTGGCACATTTAAAGATGAATTAAAATCTGGCATTATTACCGCTTTGCGGTCTTCGTGCAAAACTTTACAGTTTTGAATATGTACTAAGCAGTAGTGCTAGTAGCGGCAGTGACAGTAGTAGTAGTAGTAGTAATAGTACTAGTATTAAGGTTAGTTCTTATGAAAAATTTAGTAAGCACGCAGCTAAAGGCGTAGCAAGAACATTATAAACAATAAATAAGATATGACATGTACATGAAATGCCTGACAGATAGATTAGTTCAACGTGAATGCTTTTCACATTACGCAGTTATTCACATGATATTTATCAAATATCGTGTGCCAAAGTTGCATTATCACCATTTGACACAAAAAGATACATTGAATCAAACGGTATAGATACGAAAGCATGGGGTCATTATTTAATAGAAGAGAGAAGAAGAGAAGATATTGATAACAGCAGCAACACGGCTAGGGGACTGGTGTTACGTCAGATTGATCGCAGCAGTGAGAGTGAAGAGAGAGAGAGAGAGAGGAGCAAGAAGCTATTAGTGAAACCAGTTCAACAAGCGCAGCTCAGACACAGCTCAGTGTCGAACACGAAGAAGAAGAAGGCGGCAGAAACAACATCCGTCTAAAGAAGAAGAAGAAGAAGAAGAAGATGAAGAAAGATCGCTGTTGAAGACATCGGAGCAGTGCTGCAGGTGTGACTGAACTCTAGCAAAAACAATCACACGCGCACGCGCACAT
Source organism: Nilaparvata lugens (assembly GCF_014356525.2). Classification (NCBI taxonomy): domain Eukaryota; kingdom Metazoa; phylum Arthropoda; class Insecta; order Hemiptera; family Delphacidae; genus Nilaparvata; species Nilaparvata lugens. The sequence goes on along the minus strand of NC_052518.1, from coordinate 44,021,921 downwards.
TCGTGTAGGGGAGAACGAAACCGCAAATATGTCAGATTTGCAACAGAAAATTGCTCAGGAATTGCACCGTCCAGCGCGAAGAAAATTCAACAGACGTAAATATATATTAAAAGGAATAAAAGACCTCATTCAAATTGATTTAATTGAATTGCCAGAATTTGCTAGAGCAAACAACGGCTATCGTTATGTTTTGATTGCAATTATTGTTTTTCACGTTATGCTTTTGCTGAACCATTAAAAACTAAAACAGGAAAAGAAGTTGAACGAAAATTAGCGCGAATATTAGTGTTAAATAAGGGTATAAAAAATGTGCAAAGCGATTTAGGTCGTGAATTTTACAATAAGGATGTTAAACAACTATTCGATAGGTTGAACATTAATCATTACAGTGTATTTTCTGAAATTAAGGCAGCTTTTGTTGAAAGATTGAACCGAACACTGAAATCACGTTTGTATGAAGACTAACTGCTAGCGGTACGCAAAAATGGTTAAACATTTTGCCGGACATTGTTTATCAATATAATAACACTATTCATTCAGCGATTGGCATGACACCGGCCAGTGTTAGACGACGTCATGAAAAGCATTTGATCATGTTACAGTTGAAAAAGACAAAACAATCGCCGCCGCCGTGTACAGTTTATCGACCAAAGTTTGCATTAGGCGACGTAGTGCGAATAAGTAAGTTTCGTCAGGTTTTTGATAAAAGTTTTAGATTAAATGGTCGCCAGAACTGTTTATAATTCACGGTGTTTTTCCCACACAACCGCCAACCTATGTAATTCGCGATCTTAACAATGAATCATACAAGGTAGATTTTAGTGAACAATTGATGAAAACAAACTTAACACCGTCCGAACAAAATACATATTTAGTTGAACGAATAATACGAAAATCAAACAATAAATATCTTGTTAAATGGTTAGGCTTTGATAAAACTAGCTGGATAGATAAGAGTGATATTATTACTCCGTCTGTAAAACAGAAGAAGAAACTGGGTGCTACGCGCAAAATCATTAAATTTATTTGCATATTGTTTCAGATATGATATAAACATAATGTCAATGGCTATGGATGCCCACTGTTGTTCTATTTGCTGAATGGTAACGATGCGGTGTAGTATTATTAAAAGAAAATTGATCTTTTGTGTACGCTTAAAGCGATGTGTGTAAAACGTGTTGATATTGAAAAATGCTTTCTAGTTGGCTTATGTAAAAAAACATTTTTCAGCGATGTTGTTGTTGTTGTTGATGATGATGATGATGATAGTAGGTTTCATTTAAGTATATGTTCATATAAAACTTTAAAAGATGCAAGCAGCGTATTTGATGTAGTAGATACTTGTATCTATGCTCAATTTTCTATGCACCTAAACATACTTTACTCGCAAATTAAATCAATAGACTTTAATGTAGCTGATGTTGATGAAGATGATGATGATGATAAGAAGAAAGAAAAGATATCAATTTATATTTTAGATTATTGCATGTCAATGGCTAATCTTAATTAATGCGTGTGACGCTGGTGCTATACTGTATTATGTGAAAGACACACGCTTTGTAATAATTTACAATTTTTTATAATATTAACACTGTCAACTTTGTCTATGTATTATCACTAGATTTGTCGCCACTTACCTTACTGCAGCTGCTGTCAACTTTGTATGTATATTTTCACCTTTTATGTATGCAGCTGTCAACTAATGTATGTATTTTCAACTTTTTATGTATTGTCAACTTTGTAAGATACACTTGTTTTAGCTGCTGCTGCTAAATTTGTATGTATCTATTATTTTAATAAACTGTGAACATTGTATGTGCGTGTTTTCTTCATTCATAATCCGCTTGTAGTATACAACACACACACACCCACAACACACACACACACACACAATCGGATGTAGCGATGTAACAGCATAGTTGAACTGTAGACACGCATGTGTAAACAGCAAGCACGCGCGCAGCAAGAGTTATTATTATTATGACGACAGCAAAAGAGTCAATAGCAATAGTTAACTTTGATAATCTAATTGTAGATACAAAACAAGTGGGCAAAAATTGTCTAGATAAAAAAAGCATGGTGAGTTTTTGCCAAGTTCAGCTAGAATTCTAATTTGCGGTGCATCAAATTGTGGAAAGACAAATGTACTGCTGAATTTAATATTCGATAAAAATGGATTAAAATTCAAAAACCTATACTTGTTCAGTAAGTCTTTGTATCAGGAAAAATATAAACTATTGGATGTTGTTTTTTCAAAACTCAAGTGTGTAAACTACTATAAATCTGACAATATTGAATGTATACCGCAACCGAATGATATCGACACTCATTCACTGATAATTTTTGACGATTTGAATGTTACACGTGTGCCGCAAATACATAATTTTTTCACAATGGGCAGACACAAAAGCATAGATTGTGTGTACTTAATTCAAAGCTGTGGCGCAATTTCAAAACATCATATCAGAGACAATGCAAATATGCTGATTATTTTTAAAATGGATATGCACAATTTAAAACTAATATTTAGAGATTTTGTTGGAACTGATATGACATTTGTTGCATTCAGAAATCTATGTTCACATGTATGGCAAAGCGGAAATCATAGTTTTATTTCAATTTTCACTGAGAGTAAACCAGATGCTGGTAAATATTGTAATTGTCTTGGTAAGTATATTGATCCAAGTGTGTATAGCAGCACCAATTGACATGTGTCAATTCTCATCATTTGTTGTTGAGCCAGGTAGTGGAAAAGAACTAATTATCGTTCTACTACTAGCAATATGCTAAAATTAAATTAAAAAGAAAAAAACAAAGAGGAGGGCGGCGAGGACGTGGACGAAGACGAGGACTAGTGCAACGTGATCATCATCGTCATACTAGTAAAGTAATTGACAGGATAAAAGGTTTGCGTAAGTCAATTATTTATAAACATAGATCATTAACTAGTATGATTAGGGAAAATGATTCGATTAGACAAAAATCATTAGAACCAATTATCAATCCACTGAAACAATTGAAAGATACACTTGTACAACATGCACACACTAGTAGCAGACTTAAAGAAGAATCAGAGGACGATGAGGAGGAGGAGGAGGAGGAGGAGGAGGAGGAGGAGGAGAGGAGGAGGAGGAGGAGGAGAAAGATACGGGCAAGGAAATGGATGTGGATGAGGTTTGAATAGATCTAATGTAAGTGATATTTTGAATAAAACAACAATAACAGTGGATTTTATTGATGAGTATATACGTGAATTTCATAATGAAAAATAAATAATTGTATATCTTATGGTATATGTTATGATAGTAAAGTAAATGAATACTATATGGGTGTAAAGGATATTAGTATTGCCAATGGTTATTTAATTATCGACAATAATAATAAGTATTGTTTAACAGTTGGTTTGTGTGAACTTCTATTTAAAAAACAGCCTGACCAGAAACTGTACACAGAACGTGATTTAAGAAAATATCGTAATATATTGCAGCTTACCACTGCTCATTTAGATAGACGCGGTTATGTAAAGAGAAATACAGGCTATAAATCACAAATTATTCAATCTTTATTTCCATCGAGTAGTAGTAGGAAAAGAAAAAGATCTAGGATTGATGATGCAGCAGCAGCAGCAGCAGCTGTTAGTGGTATGGGTTTTATAAGGAATGAATCTACTAGTCGACAGTATGTCTACTGGGATAATCCAAATGAACTGATAGACAGATTAGATATTCTGCTTTCATCACAGCAGGCGGGAAATAGATCACATTCAGTTGAAATAGCTTCTATTATTGAAGAACTGAAAGAAAGTGGTATTATATTAGGTGGCAATGTTGCTTTTAGTCGTTAGTATGTGTTTAACACTTGACAAGAATAGAGATGTCGGGCAGTAGCGCCGCCACCACTGCAGTGAGTAGTAAAATAGATCGATTTGGGAGGACACATCATGTGTTTAATACAACAGCACCATTAGTTTTAAAACAGTGGTTGTGAATCAGCAGCAGCAGCAGCAGAAGCAACATCATCATCATTAGTGGCAGCAAGTAGAGAATATTTAGACAGTAAACTACTTGAATTATCATCGAATATATTCAATAAACTTCAGTCTGATCCATTGTCACCGCTAGTTAACAGAGAATACTTGGACAGTAAATTGCTTGAAATATCATCAAATATATTTAATAAACTTCAGTCTGATCCATTGTCACCGCTAGTTAACAGAGAATACTTGGACAGTAAATTGCTTGAAATATCATCAAATATATTCACTAAACTACAGTCTGATCCATTGAAACCGTCGCTAGTTAACAGAGAATACTTGGATAGTAAATTAAAGGAAGTTTCAACTAGTATAATCCAAAAACTACAGTCTGATCAATCATCACCGCTAGTTAACAAAGAATACTTGGACAGTAAATTGCTTGAAATATCAACAAATTATTCACTAAATTGCAAACTGAATCATCTGATTTGGTAGATAGAAATATTTAGACAGCAAATTACTTGCAATATCAACTAGTATATTCCAAAAACTACAGTCTGATTTAATTACTAAAAAAGTGTTTGAAAGTAAATTGCATTCAATGTCTGATATATTGAAGGAGATAGCACAACAAAAACAGTATTTCGATTCACAATTGAAAACATTGTCTAAATCAATTAGTGATGATATTGAGCTAAAGTATGTTAGTAGGTCGTTGTTTGATCAGAAATCAGACGAATTGAAGACATTATGTGAACAACAAAGTAAAAAAAATAGTTTAAAACATTTGATACAGATTTGCTAGAAACTAAATTGAAAGAATTAAAAGACAATCTACTTGCACAAAATAAACTTAACTTTATTAACAGGCAAGATTATAATTTGAAAGTAGTTGATCTAGAATCAGCATTCAATATTATGTTGGCTGAGGTGCAAAAGAAACTTGATGAAAAAAATTTAGCTTCTCACCAAAAGCTAAAAGATGACATTATGCAGATGATTATGAAAGGTGAAGATTTTCAGAAATATTTAAATGAACAGTTGTTCAACTTTTCATACTATTTGATTGCACAATATGTCAAAAAGAGGTACATCTTTGACATGAGTGAAGCTGTACAACACAATTTGAATTCTGATCAGGTGCAAGAGTTGTTTTTGAAAAGAATGTTCAGTGATAGGCCAAAATGGCTGACTAGGGCAGGGGGGTGGAGGGGGGCGTGGCCACGCCCCTGATTCCTATTGGCTGGGGGCGGGGCCAAAATGGCCGACTGTGGCTGGGGGGGGTGGAGGGGGGAAGCCACACCCCTCGATTTCTATTGGATAGGCAGCTCTCTCAAAACACCACTACTGAGTATGATTGAACGCAAATTTAGATCTCAATTAAAGATAGATTTCTCTAAGAGTGCTCTTTACTCAAAGGAAGAGTACATTCCACATTACTCCATACGAATGGTATTATGCTTCCTTTCCCTGTGTCTTGTGTATTTGTTACTGTGGGCTGTGTCTTTTATGTTCGACCATTTAGATTTTTTGACAATTTCCAAATCCCCCTGATTTAGGTGGGCAGTCAATGCTATTTAATCTATCTATGCATGTAACTGGTTCATAAATATGAAACATGAAACACCATTATGTAATGCACTCACCAAATGCAGTCCCAAAATAAGCACTACCAAATGCACTCCCAACTGGACAGTTGTGTTAAGCAAGCTTGAAGCTAGTTGAAGACACTCCCCTACACTTATGGAGGCTTATAACATTAATCCATTGTACTTTGTTGTTCAATATTGTTTTTTCTCTCAGTAATTAAACAAAATAAAATAATTTTTCTCTCCACAGATGCAAATACAAGAAAAAAGTGGAACAAAACGATGTATGAACTTGAATACAAAAGAAATCGTTAATACTCTATTTATATACCAACACTTTAATAGTTTACTTCTGCAGAATACTCTTTTACCTCAAATAAATGAGACTATGATAGTAAACGTAGAAAGTAGAGTGTATAAAGTAGACTCAAAGCTTTTAACCTTTTTCTCTTCCCAATCAGGAGCTTACGTATTCTGCCTTGACAGCTCTCTTGGCATTTTTCTTCCTATCCTTTTCCTTTTCACTTTTTAATTCCATATTTTTCGCATAATTTTTCATGAACAGTTCGCCATCACTCATTACCTTTTTGAATAATAACAACTGTGCATAATCGCTAGTGATTTTTTCAAATATCATTATGTCTTCAATAATAAAGAAATTCACAACACAGAGGAATAATGTTGCTATTCAGATAGATGGCTTTAATTACCGAAAAGAACGTACAATGTTGGATGGGAGAGTTTCGTTTAGGTGTCTATTCAATGGATGTCCCGCAACTTTGAAAACGAATGCCTTAATGCATAAAGTATTGGAGAAAAGTGGGTTGCATAATCATACTGCACCTGATCAGGATATTGATATTAACGATGACATTTCTATAGAGCAGACAACTCCAGTAGGCAATAAAAAGTTGATGAACATGAAACCAACTACTCCTGGCAGTGGCAAAATAACTCCCCCCTTGACATGTGATATGAGTGTAAACACACCGACTTCAAGAACAATCTCAACAAGTTCTTCTCCAAGCTTGCAAACAGTTGAGCTTCTCCAACAACGCGATGATTTAATAGCTCATTCTCAAGATTTACAAAAGCAAATTGAATCCCTCCAAGAACAAAAGAAGCACATCGAGTCAATGATGATTGAATTGAAAAAGAGAATTTATCTGTCAAAGATCAGCTTAGATGTATGTCTACGACAATTGAAACTTTGAATGCAGATAACAATGCTCTTAGGAGTGAAGTTAGTTTGTCTAGGGATGATGCCAATAAGTGGAAAAATAAGTATGAAGACTTGTTGAGATCTAAATCTAGGCGATTTGATGTTGGTGGTCAACTAGAATATTCTGGAAAAGCTCGGTCAAAGCGATCAAACATTCCAATTTTTAATGACGATGAATTTCCGGCGCTGGATACAACCAGTTATGAACACAACCGTCGCAAATGGGAATCTACAGGATATCAGGAGAAAAAACGTAGATTTCATGAAAATAAGAATATAGTTTTGGGCGACTCTATGATTAGAAACGTGACTCCTCAAAATTGTATTGTTGATGTTCGTCCTGGAATACGCATCGAGCAGCTAACTAAAGTGATTGAACATAAATATAAAAAATCGTCAGCACAGAATTATAAAAGTGTATTAATTCATGTAGGAACAAATTCAATCCGCAGAGAATCTGAAGAATCCGTGGTGAATGAGATGAGGAACATGATAAGGACAGCCAAGCAATGTTTTAGTAGATCAAGAATAATAATCAGCGGAATAATACTAAGGCGTTCAGTGAGTGACTCATACATTACGAGGATTAATGACTCCATCAGAAGTGAATGCGCCAAATTGGGTGTACTATTTGTTAACCCCAATAGTTTCATCAACACCAGAGAAGGCTTAGGCAAAGATGGTTTGCATTTGAATAGGTTGGGCTCAACTAGTCTAAGTAAAATGTGTGATAACGTTTTCAAATTATTAAATGATAAGGGAAACTAATAAGCTGTGACAGGGGTGTGGAAGAAAATAATAATAGAAGATACCTTGTCAAAGACACTATTAATAATAGATATTTTAAAGACTCATATAGTTTGAAAATAATACATCAAAACATTGATGGAATAGTTAGTAAGGTAGCTCTTTTAGACATCTTGGTGGAGGATGAACAACCAGACATTTTAATATTGACCGAGCATGGCTTGAAAGATTATGAAATCAATTCCCTACCTATCAATAACATGTCTCTAGTGTGTAGTTACTGCAGAGTTGATATGAGAAAAGGAGGAGTGGTCGTGTATGCCAGTCTTGAATTTTTGAATGCTATTGATCATAAATTTACTGTTATTAATATTTCTGATTTGAGTCACATTAAGGATATTGAAATATGTGGCTTCAATTTTAAGATTGATGGAGATCCGTATGCTATAGTAGGTCTGTATCGATCACCTAGCGGTGATACTAATATATTTCTTGAAAACCTTGAAATTTTATTTAATCGTATTTGCAGTCATGTATCTAATAACGTCATTGTTGCAGGCGATTATAATATTAATGTTTTAGATAGTTCTTCTGAACATAGAAATCTTGTAAATATTCTGAATCTTTTTGATTTACACTACACGATTAAAGAACCAACAAGAATTTCTAGAATAAGCAGAACAGCAATTGATAACATTGTCACTAACATTGAAAAAGGTATATATTCAGTACAGGTTGTTCATACACTGTTATCAGACCATACTGCACAGGTTTTTCGCACACATGGCACACGTGATTCCACCAGATTCAAGTCTAAACAAATTCAACTTGGTATTCCAATGTATACTTGTTCTAATGAAAACATAATAAAAATGAAAACCTCTTTGAGTGGTGAATCATGGGCTTCAGTTTATAATGCAATAGATGTAAACAGCCAATTTGCGAGGTTCCATGAAATTTTACAGTCTCATCTTGGCATAAATTGCCCTTTGAGATGTAAAGAAAAAAAACTCAGAGCAAAAAGAGATTAAAAGGTGAATGGATTACCGACGAAATTAAGCAAATAAGACATCTTTTGGAAGTGGCTAAAATCAGAATTAATAATGGTTTGAGAATTGATATGGAGCAATTGAAAGCTATTAAAAAAATTTATGATTATGAAGTTGTTCAGGCAAAAAAGCAATATATGAGTAATATAATTTTGAGAGCTTCAAATAAATCAAAAACAAGCTGGAAAATCATTAATGAATTCAGAGGTAAAACAAAACAAACACAGCCTAATATAGAACTAAAAGAAAATGAAAAAATTTTAACTGATTCCAAGCAGGTAGCTGATGCATTTAATAAATTTTTCATATCAATGGCACCCAAATTAAAGGCTCAAAAATCAAATCTACAAATTAATGACTCCTCTTCTTCAAATTCAAATTTTAACAGAAATTTTTTCTTGTTTCCAACTAATAATGATGAGATTATAAAAATAATAAAAAGTATCAAAACGAAAAATAGTGTTGGATTTGATAATATCCCAGTGACAGTGATTAAGGAATGTTGTATTGAAATAGCTCCACCACTAGTATTCATAATGAATAACGCTTTCGAAACGGGTATTTTCCCAGATCTACTTAAAATTGCCAAGGTAAAACCATTGTTTAAACAAGGTGCTAGAACTGATATACAAAATTATAGACCTATTTCTATTCTTCCATCTCTGTCAAAGGTATTTGAGAAACTAATTTATTCCAGGATAATGACTTACCTCGAAAAATTTGATTTAATTTCAGCTTGTCAAAATGGTTTTGTAAAAGGTAGGTCGACAATTACTGCAGCGGTCACTTTTGTTGAGAATGTTATTGAACAGGTCGATAAGGGAAACTTTGTTATCGGTACATTCATGGATCTTTCAAAGGCCTTTGATAGCGTTGATAACGACATACTTCTTGATAGGCTTTCAAATATTGGAATAAGAGGAATCTGTAGTTGTCTAATCAAGTCCTATTTGACAAATAGGTTTCAATTTGTTACAGTTGAATCTCAGTCTCATGTAGCTCAATCGATGCGATTGAGTGTTACAAGAGGGGTGCCACAGGGTTCTATTTTAGGCCCATTGCTCTTTGTCCTTTACACTAACAATGTGCAAGCCTCAGTCCCAGTAGGTTTGAATATTACACTCTACGCTGACGATACATCATTGATGTTCAACAACAAAAACTTGAATGATCTTGAGGTAGAAGCTAATGTTAAAACAAATTTGGTTGCACAATATTATAATGAGTCAAAATTGGCAGTGAACCCGCAAAAGAGTAAGTGTATTCAATTTGGGTCTAAAAATCATCTCTTCCAGCCTATGATTAGTATTGGCGATTCAATGGTTGAAAATGTAACAGAGGCAAACCTACTGGGGTTAATGATAGACAAGGATCTCTCATGGAATGTGCATACTGATGAATTGGCCACTAGAATCAGTAGTAATCTGTTTGTATTAAGGAACATGGTTAGGTATGTGCCCAATGAAACAGCAAAAACATTATATTATGCACTGATTTACTCTCATATTTCATATGGTATAGAGCTCTGGGGTAGCACAACATTACAGAATATTAACAAGATATTTGTACTACAAAAGCGTGCTATTAGGTACTTGGCGGGCCTGGGGTTTAATCATCCTTGTAGAGAATATTTTAAGAAATGTCTATATTAACAGTACCGTGCATTTTTATTTTTAAAACAATATTGTATGTTGTAAAAAATATTGATATATTTGTGACTCATGCACAGGTACACTCTCACAATACAAGGAATAGAAATGATTTGACTGTGCAACCTCATAGGCTAGCTATGTTTGAAAAAAAGACCAGTTACATTGGGACAAAATTCCTGAATAAACTGCCTGGTAGTTTAGATCATAGAAACAAAACATTCAAAACAGATTTATACAGTTACCTTTCTAACAAATGTTTTTATAGTGTTAATGACTTTTTATGTGACAATCATATTTAGGCTGTGAATATATTATAAAATAAAGATGTTAAATATTACTATGTTGAAAATATGACTGATACAAGACTGTAAACTGTGACTATAGCCTGTGATATTATGTATAACATGAAAATTAGTATTTTTTATTAGGTATAAGTTCATTTTAATGACGATATTCAATTGTATTGTTTGATACTGTATTGAATAAATAAAATATTATTATTATTATTATTATTATTATATAATATTTACTATTCACTCTATAGTATTACTGATTTTCCAAATTTGAATTGAATAAAAAGCTTTTCAAAAATACAGAATAAGGTTTCAAAGTTTCGATCAGTGATTTACTTGTCAAGTGGTCTACATAGATTGTTTTTCATAGAGGGATAAACTGAGATATAATAAATACAAGTTTTATAAAAATTGTTCTGTATTGAAAATTTGCCTGAAAACAAAAATTATCGAAATAATCTATCACTTTTAAACAAAGTAGGCTATATATACATATACAAAAGATACCATGTTACATCATTATTGTATCAACGGTAAAATAATAATATTAATTGACAAAATTAAATATCATTTGCAAATTATGTAGTATTGAAAAGCAGTAGTAATCTACTTAATTGCTTCTTAAATTTCATATTTCTTCGATAAATGATTCTTCTTAACTAAGTAGGAAACATACAGTCATCTATTATAAAGATATTTTGTTGTCAAGAATCAATTAGTACTCAAAGAAAAATCATGTGTGTAGGCCTACTGGCCTAATAATACTAGTAAAATATTAAAAGAAAGATTAATTATTAGTAAGATGATGAATAATAAAGATCAATGAATTATCATGGGAATTGATTACACAGAAAATATAAGTACAAATTTCAATTTTATTATTATCCTTATTAGCTTATGGCTTTGAAGGGCGAGTAGACCCAAGGATTGGTCGCTGGAGGTCACCCGATAGAAAAATCCATCGTCAATATGGTATAATGTAGTATTGCAGAGCGTTACGATTTCCTTGACCAATTCCATGTCGACTGAATGTGTTTTGTCAACTATTGAACTCGCAACGCAAAGGCACAGGTAGCATCCTCGTAGAGGGGAGGCAAACAATACTAACTAAAAATCTATTTTTTCCAGGAAGGGTATAATATGGAAAACACATGTTAAATATTTCCTGCCGCCAAAGTGCAGTACTTCATACCTGGCACTAGAATTTTTAGAAATAGAAGCATTTGGTTAACTTTGGTTTTACGCTTCAGTGAACATAGTCTATTAGCAGGGTAGTTCTACCTGAGGACACCACCGATGACTAATTGACCGGGCTTTCAAGAAGTACCTAACGGGATAACCTTTCCTTCGGGCTCTCTCACTCTCTCTCTCTCACTCTATCTCTCTCACTCTCTTTCTATCTCTCTCTCTCACACACTCACACTCTCTCTCTCTCTCTCTCTCTCTCTCTCTTATCACACACATGATACTGAATTGAAACGCAGATTTCTGTCTTTGACATTAATATCATGCTTTAGTTAGATCAATAATGTTTCAATAGCCATCTAGATCTAGGTGAACTATTTGTAACACAAAAACTAATAATTGAAACCACCCTAAATAAATCTTGATTAGTCCCAACCGATATGATTTTCAGTAACTTTAAGGACATGACAAAAAGACAGTAATTGTGGGTTGGAAACGTAATTTTGAATATTTATTATAATAAAATATAAATCCCATTTTCCCGGTGCTCTAAACTCGTTATTTAATAATAAGCCTACAGTTTAAGAGCCATCACTGATACGTCACTTAGTATAAATACAGAAGAACAAAAATCATAAATCTTATTCCGGGTCACTTTCTCAATAATTCTAAATTCTCGTATATGTGTGTGATAAACGAAATTTGAATTTGGAATCACAACATTTTTTGAAAAACGTGCTTATATTCTACGAAAATTGAAACCCCTTTCTTAGCTGGCGTCTAGGAATAAGAAATATATTGACCGATAAATACAAACAATTTGGATGTTGATCAGGCGATTAGGCCTTATCTAAAGAATTCAGCTTATAGTCTGTTATACAATAAATGAGCAATTCAATTCATAACATCTTAGTAGTCATCTTATGAATAGTGTAGTCATTGATCAAATCAGTCTTATCAAGTCATAATTATCATCACTCAGTACAATTGAATAAATTAAGTCATACATTGAAAAAAAACTATTTATAAACTCACAGCACTGAATATCACATTTTCAACAATTTGAAAATTAATTTACGGAATAATAAGCATTTTCATTCAGAATTAGATTTAGTGCGTTTTTTAATTTATTCAGAGGCCAGTTTCTTCTAATATAAGATAGGGGCAGATTATTGAACATGGAGTACACTAAATAGAATAGAATAGAATAGAATAGCTGCATTTATTTTTACCTAGGAGGGCGGAGTTAGGGCGCAGCCGGCCCTCTCTTACACTCAATCCTCCAATACAATGCTAAATAATTGCTAGAATAAACAAATCAAATTAAGAAAAAAAAATATATATATATATACAATATTACAAACAAGGTAAATAAATATTATTGAAATACAAAAAATAATCAATGGGATAGGGATAAATTTCAAGCTCTTACTCAATCTGACATTAGGAGTTACAATACTCTAGTAGTCCAGATAACAGTAGACCTCACTGAACATCCTTTGCAATGTGGTAACGAGAATATTCAGCCATCTACTAGAAATGCTAACTACTAGGAATAAAATCATTGTTATAATATCAGGTCTTTTTTAAAATGTTTGCCAATGGCCCCACTAAGAGATCTGATCAGGCTGGTTGGAGACTTCCAATCAACCATACGATCACATTTCATTACATTAAATTACATTACCAGGGCTACCAGGCATTGTTTTGCAGTAGTCGTCAATATACTATATCATAATGGAAAAAGTAGAACTTTGATATGAAAGTAATGAACTCACTTCGTTACAAATAGAATCTATTGGTGTTAACGCAGCTTTACTCTGTGACTGTCTGAAGTTAATATTATATTAATTTGAATTTACAATTCGAGACCGCAGCTTGGAAAAAGAAGAGATGATTAGCTCATAATATCGGGGACCGAGCTTCGCTCAGGAGTACAAAAGTATGAACAATTTATTACAAAAGAAGGAATTATAATGAAAAACCATTTTGGCCATGTGGTTTTTATGAAGTGGTGATGAATAGGTCAGTTGTAGGCTATTTGGCTTTTATATATTCCATTTCATATTCATATTGATTATTCTTTCGGATTGAAGGTTTAATATATACTTATTAGATATATTGGAATAGTTATTTTGGAGTTTGGTAGAAATATATTACATTTGCATAGAACTCAATTTATTTATTTAAGTTATCTTCATAATTCTATCTATCTTCTATCTAATTCTAATAGGTTACCAACCCATCCCTATCTTATATGATAAACCTCCAATCATAATCATATACCTGCATGATTAAAAAACAGCAGACATTCAATTTACTAGAACAAATAATGGAAACCTTCAAGTTCAGATGTAGGCAACACGCCTAACTTCCTCCTACATTCGCTACCTTGTCTCTACGACACTGACCTTGCTTCTGTGAAACTCCTTGTTTCAGTGAGAACTTGCTTCTGTGAGACTGCCATTTATAGCGCTACTACTTTGGACAGAGACCTTGTCTCTATGAAACTGCTTGTCTCTGTGGGAACTTGTTCCTGTGAGACTGCCATTTATAGAAATACTTGCTCCTGTGAAACTTGTCTCTGTGACACTAATATCGTTCAAAAACACTACTTGTCTCTGTGAGAACTTGTCTCTGTGAAACATCCCCGTTGACATTAGAGTGGAATTTGAAGCTACACAAAACATACCTGCCAATACACGAGCCTACTGCCTGCTGATTCATGAAATGGTTAAAGAGTACAGACCACTGTCCGGTCTAGTACAATCGGCATAGATATAAAAAGCTGCTGCTGAGCGCTATGCATCTCATTCTTGCTTGGAGTGTTCGGTGATACAGTCATGTTCTAGAGGACTTTTCCTTTCTCTGCTAAGGAGAATGGTGAGATAAGTGAGGGGGAGGATGCGGTAGAATCTCATCTATACATACCATTGACAAAGGATGTTTCTACAAGTACTACCGGCCTACACACTGATGCTGCTGCTACTGCTGCTACTGCTGCTGCTGATGATGATGATGATAACTCTGAGGATTGTACTTCTCAGAGGGATAGTAGTAGTGATGCTATAAATTTCTCACCCAGAAGAGCTGCCAACATTTTTGGACCAATGCCGTTCTACCTGATAAACTTTCAAGGATTTGAAGGACTGTATGGTGAAGGAGATGGCTCTACTGGAACATGATACTAATCATCATGTGTCAACTCATCACTACATCTTTCATCCACTGTATCTGGACACGTGTATGAGAACATGTTCAGTTCTTGACAACAATCGTATACATCAGTCTGAACATGGACTACAATGGGGAGGCGGTATATCACAACAGCCCTACACATGTTTGAAAGTGATTCTGTGTCGCAAGGTCAGAGAATGGCTGAGTATCAACTGGAGTCGACCAATCAAGATCTTTGTCTATGGATATGACACAATTGCTCTATTGGACAAGCTGCTGCAGCTGGATGATAAGGTGAATATAGGGTATGTTGACTTGACATCACCCTATCTACACCACAAGATACCGAACCTGGAGGAATTGCTGAGGACTAGCGCTGGACATGGAAGCTACTGCCCAGACCATAACCTACTCAAATATGCGGCGACTGTGTGGAAGATGCTGACTGAACCATATTTGGATCCTACGACTAGAGATACACCACAATTTTGTGCGCTCAATATTGTGAACTCAACTCATGATTGGATTATGAAGACATTGTATGAAGATCAATATTTTTGTCATGATTTATTCTCTCCAATAAATGAACAATCAATCTGAATTACTGTTTTATCATTCACCCCCACCACCACCACTATCACTCTAAGCTATATAAGTAAGGACATTTGTCTCCAGGATATTAGTCAATTGCTAACTGTTGACAGTGTCATACTTTAGAGGTTATGTTCTGTTTGGCAATAGCCAATGAGTACCTTTGGATACTATCTACAGTCTCAAGTATAGTGAAGTAGCTGTTGTAAATTTGGATAAAGTCTATAATTGGCAAAATGAGGATGTCAAGATTGAATTGATCTTTGATGATCATTCATCCTGAAAGTATTGATGTGAATTTGAATGCAGTGACAAGAGTCTAACTCTTATCAGCAACAACAGGAAGGTAACCTTTGCAGGATTCTCATACTGCAGAGATGATGGACATGTGAAGAGATTTAGAGTTACTGAGGGCTGTTCAGGAGACCCTGCTCTACTAATATCTATCTACAGTGCTGCATTACGGGATACTGTACAAACTGATGGAGTATGCAGCATTCCAGAACAAGAGGAAAGGTCGGCAGAGGTCTATCAGGAAACCACAAAATAATATATATATATATATAATATATATATATATATATATATATATATATATATATATATATGTGTAGAAGTTAACAAACATATTAAAAACAGAGAAGAAAATTCATAATACAGTGAATATTTATCTTATTGAGAAAGCAATGTTATATAAATCATATGAGCAAAAGATTTTTTCCAGTCTGAAATTTCATAATACAATACAAATAATACTGATCACGGCTTGAATAGCTCCACTGTATGTGAGTAGTGGTGTTTTGAGAGAGCTGCCTATCCAATAGAAATCGAGGGGTGTGGCCTCCCCCCTCCACCCCCCCCCTGCCGCAGTCGGCCATTTTGGCCCCGCCCCCAGCCAATAGGAATCAAGGGGCATGGCCACGCCCCCCTCCACACCCCCTGCCCTAGTCAGCCATTTTGGCCCCGCCCCCCTCCACCACCCTGCCCTAGTCAGCCATTTTGGCCCCGCCCCCAGCCAATAGGAAGCAAGGGGCGTGTTCAAAATGGCGTCCCTCCACCCCCCTTCCCTAGTGTCGGTCATTTTGTCCCCCACCACTTCAACCAATAGGAAGAGGCGACGGCCATCTTTGTTGTAGCAGGTGTCCATCTGTCATCTCCCCAACCAAGAGGTTCCCCTACCCAGGAAGTGCCCCCGACGGCGGCAGCCATCTTTGTTGTAGCAGGTGTTCTGACATCTGCCCCAGTTAACACCTGCTTGTTACCAATTTGCATATTAAAAATATCCCCACATTTAAAATCTTTAAAATCTTTAAACTCTCAAACTACTACTAATCTATTTCCCAGTCATATTTTTTTCTTTTTTTTCCTGCATCACTTGGTCGCCTATCACTGAACATTCTTTTCAAAAACAACTCTTGCACCTGATCAGAATTCAAATTATGTTGTACAGCTTCACTCATGTCAAAGATGTACCTCTTTTTGACATATTGTGCAATCAAATAGTATGAAAAGTTGAACAACTGTTCATTTAAATATTTCTGAAAATCTTCACCTTTCATAATCATCTGCATAATGTCATCTTTTAGCTTTTGGTGAGAAGCTAAATTTTTTTCATCAAGTTTCTTCTGCACCTCAGCCAACATAATATTGAATGTTGATTCTAGATCAACTACTTTCAAATTATAATCTTGCCTGTTAATAAAGTTAAGTTTATTTTGTGCAAGTAGATTGTCTTTTAATTCTTTCAATTTAGTTTCTAGCAAATCTGTATCAACATGTTTTAAACTATTTTTTTTACTTTGTTGTTCACATAATGTCTTCAATTCGTCTGATTTCTGATCAAACAACGATCTACTAACATACTTTAGCTCAATATCATCACTAATTGATTTAGACAATGTTTTCAATTGTGAATCGGAATACTGTTTTTGTTGTGCTATCTCCTTCAATATATCAGACATTGAATGCAATTTACTTTCAAACACTTTTTTAGTAATTAAATCAGACTGTAGTTTTTGGAATATACTAGTTGATATTGCAAGTAATTTGCTGTCTAAATATTTCCTATCTACCAAATCAGATGATTCAGTTTGCAATTTAGTGAATATATTTGTTGATATTTCAAGCAATTTACTGTCCAAGTATTCTTTGTTAACTAGCGGTGATGATTGATCAGACTGTAGTTTTTGGATTATACTAGTTGAAACTTCCTTTAATTTACTATCCAAGTATTCTCTGTTAACTAGCGACGGTGACAATGGATCAGACTGTAGTTTAGTGAATATATTTGATGATATTTCAAGCAATTTACTGTCCAAGTATTCTCTGTAAACTAGCGGTGACAATGGATCAGACTGAAGTTTATTAAATATATTTGATGATATTTCAAGCAATTTACTGTCCAAGTATTCTCTGTTAACTAGCGGTGACAATGGATCAGACTGAAGTTTATTGAATATATTTGATGATAATTCAAGTAGTTTACTGTCTAAATATTCTCTACTTGCTGCCACTAATGATGATGTTGCTTCTGCTGCTGCTGCTGATTCACAACCACTGTTTAAAACTAATGGTGCTGTTGTATTAAACACATGATGTGTCCTACCAAATCGATCTATTTTACTACTCACTGCAGTGGTGGCGGCGCTACTGCCCGACATCTCTATTCTTGTCAAGTGTTAAACACATATTAACGACTAAAAGCAACATTGCCACCTAATATAATACCACTTTCTTTCAGTTCTTCAATAATAGAAGCTATTTCAACTGAATGTGATCTATTTCCCGCCTGCTGTGATGAAAGCAGAATATCTAATCTGTCTATCGGTTCATTTGGATTATCCCAGTAGACATACTGTCGACTAGTAGATTCATTTCTTATAAAATCCATACCACTAACAGCTGCCGCTGCATCATCAATCCTAGATCTTTTTCTTTTCCTACTACTACTCGATGGAAATAAAGATTGAATAATTTGTGATTTATAGCCTGTATTTCTCTTTACATAACCGCATCTATCTAAATGAGCAGCGGTAAGCTGCAATATATTACGATATTTTCTTAAATCACGTTCTGTGTACAGTTTCTGGTCAGGCTGTTTTTTAAATAGAAGTTCACACAAACCAACTGTTAAACGATACTTATTATTATTGTCGATAATTAAATAACCATTGGCAATACTAATATCCTTTACACCCATATAGTATTCATTTACTTTACTATCATAACATATACCATAAGATATACAATTATTCATTTTTTCATTATGAAATTCACATATATACTCATCAATAAAATCCACTGTTATTGTTGTTTTATTCAAAATATCACTTACATTAGATCTATTCAAACCCTCATCCACATCCATTTGCTTGCCTATATCTTTCTCCTCCTCCTCCTCTCCTCCTCCTCCTCCTCCTCCTCCTCCTCCTCTCCTCCTCCTCCTCATCGTCCTCTGATTCTTCTTTAAGTCTGCTACTAGTGTGTGCATGTTGTACAAGTGTATCTTTCAATTGTTTTAGTGGATTGATAATTGGTTCTAATGATTTTTGTCTAATCGAATCATTTTCCCTAATCATACTAGTTAATGATCTATGTTTATTAATAATTGACTTACGCAAACCTTTTATCCTGTCAATTACTTTACTAGTATGACGATGATGATGATGATCACGTTGCACTAGTCCTCGTCTTCGTCCTCGCCGCCCTCCTCTTTGTTTTTTTCTTTTTAATTCAATTTTACGCATATTGCTAGTAGTAGTAGAACGATAATTAGTTCTTTCACCTACACTGGCTCAACAACAAATGATGAGGATTGACACATGTCAATTGGTGCTATACACACTTGGATCAATATACTTACCAAGACAATTACGATATTTACCAGCATCTGGTTTACACTCAGTGAAATTTGAAATAAAACTATGATTTCCGCCGCTTTGCCATACATGTGAACATAGATTTCTGAATGCAACAAATGTCATATCAGTTCCAACAAAATCTCTAAATATTAGTTTTAAATTGTGCATATCCATTTTAAAAATAATCAGCATATTTGCATTGTCTCTGATATGATGTTTTGAAATTGTGCCATAGCTTTGAATTAAGTACACACAATCTATGCTTTGGGTCTGCCCATTGTGAAAAAATTACGTATTTGCGGCACACGTGTAACATTCAAATCGTCAAAAATTATCAGTGAATGAGTGTCGATATCATTCGGTTGCGGTATACATTCAATATTGTCAGATTTATAGTAGTTTACACACTTGAGTTTTGAAAAAACAACATCCAATAGTTTATATTTTTCCTGATACAAAGACTTACTGAACAAGTATAGGTTTTTGAATTTTAATCCATTTTTATTGAATATTAAATTCAGCAGTACATTTGTCTTTCCACAATTTGATGCACCGCAAATTAGAATTCTAGCTGAACTTGGCAAAAACTCACCATGCTTTTTTCTATCTAGACAATTTTTGCCCACTTGTTTTGTATCTACAATTAGATTATCAAAGTTAACTATTGCTATTGACTCTTTTGCTGTCGTCATAATAATAATAACTCTTGCTGCGCGCGCGCGCTTGCTGTTTACACATGCGTGTCTACAGTTCAACTATGCTGTTAACATCGCTACATCCGATGTGTGTGTGTGTGTGTGTGTGTGTGTGTGTGTGTGTGTGTGTGTATACTACAAGCGGATTATGAATGAAGAAAACACGCACATACAATGTTCACAGTTTATTAAAAATACTAGATACATACAAATTTAGCAGCAGCAGCAGCTAAAACAAGCGTATCTTACAAAGTTGACAATACATAAAAAGTTGAAAATACATACATTAGTTGACAGCTGCATACATAAAAGGTGAAAATATACATACAAAGTTGACAGCAGCTGCAGTAAGGTAAGTGGCGACAAATCTAGTGATAATACATAGACAAAGTTGACAGTGTTAATATTATAAAAAATTGTAAATTATTACCAAGCGTGTGTCTTTCACATAATACAGTATAGCACCAGCGTCACACGCATTAATCAAGATTAGCCATTGACATGCAATAATCTAAAATATAAATTAATATCTTTTCTTTCTTCTTATCATCATCATCATCTTCATCAACATCAGCTACATTAAAGTCTATTGATTTAATTTGCGAGTAAAGTATGTTTAGTTGCATAGAAAATTGAGCACAAATACAAGTATCTACTACATCAAATACGCTGCTTGCATCTTTTAAATTTTTATATGAACATATACTTAAATGAAACCTACTATCATCATCATCATCATCATCATCAACAACAACAACATCGCTGAAAAATGTTTTTTTACATAAGCCAACTAGAAAGCATTTTTCAATATCAACACGTTTTACACACATCACTTTAAGCGTACACAAAAGATCAATTATTCTTTTAATAATACTACACGCATCGTTACCATTCAGCAAATAGAACAACAGTGGCGCATCCATAGCCATTGACATTATGTTTATATCATATCTGAAACAATATGCAAATAAATTTAATGATTTTTGCGCGTAGCACCCAGTTTCTTCTTCTGTTTTACAGACGGAGTAATAATATCACTCTTATCTATCCAGCTAGTTTTATCAAAGCCTAACAATTTAACAAGATATTTATTGTTTGATTTTCGTATTATTCGTTCAACTAAATATGTATTTTGTTCGGACGGTGTTAAGTTTGTTTTCATCAATTGTTCACTATAAAATCTACCTTGTATGATTTCATTGTTAAGATCGCGAATTACATAGGTTGGCGGTTGTGTGGGAAAAACACCGTGAATTATAAACAGTTCTGGCAACCAATTTAATCTAAAACTTTTATCAAAAACCTGACGAAACTTACTTATTCGCACTACGTCGCCTAATGCAAACTTTGGTCGATAAACTGTACGCGGCGGCGGCGATTGTTTTGTCTTTTTCAACTGTAACATGATCAAATGCTTTTCATGACGTCGTCTAATACTGGCCGGTGTCATGCCAATCGCTGAATGAATAGTGTTATTATATTGATAAACAATGTCCGGCAAAATGTTTAACCATTTTTGCGTACCGCTAGCAGTTAGTCGTTCATACAAACGTGATTTCAGTGTTCGGTTCAATCTTTCAACAAAAGCTGCCTTAATTTCAGAAAATACACTGTAATGATTAATGTTCAACCTATCGAATAGTTGTTTAACATCCTTATTGTAAAATTCACGACCTAAATCGCTTTGCACATTTTTTATACCCTTATTTAACACTAATATTCGCGCTAATTTTCGTTCAACTTCTTTTCCTGTTTTAGTTTTTAATGGTTCAGCAAAAGCATAACGTGAAGAACAATTAATTGCAATCAAAACATAACGATAGCCGTTGTTTGCTCTAGCAAATTCTGGCAATTCAATTAAATCAATTTGAATGAGGTCTTTTATTCCTTTTAATATATATTTACGTCTGTTGAATTTTCTTCGCGCTGGACGGTGCAATTCCTGAGCAATTTTCTGTTGCAAATCTGACATATTTGCGGTTTCGTTCTCCCCTACACGAATGTGCGCGTGCGCGTGTGATTGTTTTTGCTAGAGTTCAGTCACACCTGCAGCACTGCTCCGATGTCTTCAACAGCGATCTTTCTTCGTCTTCTTCTTCTTCTTCTTCTTCTTCTTTAGACGGATGTTGTTTCTGCCGCCTTCTTCTTCTTCGTGTTCGACACTGAGCTGTGTCTGAGCGGCGCTTGTTGAACTGGTTTTACTAATAGCTTCTTGCTCCTCGCTCTCTCTCTCTCTCTTTCACTCTCACTGCTGCGATCAATCTGACGTAACACCAGTCCCGCTAGCCATGTTGCTGCTGTTATCAATATCTTCTCTTATTCTCTCTTCTATTAAATAATGACCCCATGCTTTCGTATCTATACCGTTTGATTCAATGTATCTTTTTGTGTCAAATGGTGATAATGCAACTTTGGCACACGATATTTGATAAATATCATGTGAATAACTGCGTAATTGTGAAAAGCATTCACGTTGAACTAATCTATCTGTCAGGCATTTCATGTACATGTCATATCTTAGTTTATTGTTTATAATTGTTCTTGCTACGCCTTTAGCTGCGTGCTTACTAAATTTTTCATAAGAACTAACCTTAATACTAGTACTATTACTACTACTACTACTACTGTCACTGCCGCTACTAGCACTACTGCTTAGTACATATTCAAAACTGTAAAGTTTTGCACAAAGACCGCAAAAAGCGGTAATAATGCCAGAATTTAATTCATCTTTAAATGTGCCAGGCACACCATGGTTCAATTGACTATAACAACAATGTGTGACAGGATAAGCACTTGTGTCAAAATGTTGAAGATTTTGTTTGATAACTGCATAGATATCGTCCGATTTGATATGATATAGCAACGAGTCTGTATCGCTCATGCATAATTTAACACAGCTTGGATCGAACATTTTCAAGAAAATGTTGTAGTGGAAATTGAACATTGTAAATTTACTCAAATCAAGAATTGAAAAACCAGCATAAATTGGACGATCTAATTTTATTTCTGTTTTACACATTTGTACAGCGACAATGTCTTTGTCAAACACAATCCATCGTTTACAGCTTGGTTTTGCAATCAAACTTTCCAATTTTTTCTGACAAGTAATTAGCTTAAAATCTATTCTTTTCCTATTATTCTCCATCAACTTTCCGAACAGACTATTTGAAAGAAATTTAAAGAGGGTACGTTCAAATGAATTTTTTGCTTCCTTTCTCAGTTGCGCATTCAAATCAATAAACGGTTTAAGCCAGTACGACTGATGAAAAGCGATTACTCTATGTACAGCAGTCAATTTCATGCCCAAGCTTAAATAAAGTTTCAAATTTCTATAGTGGAGTACATATCGTTTACGATTATAAAGGGTGGCTAAAAGACGTGATGACGCGGTGGCGGCGGCGGCTGTGTCGGGAGACGGGCGGCGCGCGGCCGCTTCTCTGCGCAGAGCAACAGTGTTGTCTGTTTGATATGGAGAGAACAGGTTGTAAGGCGGCTGATCTTTTAATGGTGCCAGGGGGAAGCTGTTATGTAATTCGTGTAAATTAACTGGATAGGACAGGTCTGCTTCAATTATATAGCCAGTCTCGGCTTCATCGTGAATGCTTGTAAAATCGCCTAAAGCCGTAATTTCATCTTGTGATAAAAATCTGAAATTTGATTCAGGTAGCTTGTAGGCAATCATTGTATGTGCGTATAAGCTTGTACAATCAAGATAGAGCAAAAAACTATTTTCAATAGCTGGGTTATAATTTGCGCCCATATATTTATTGTTTGCGACTGCATGACGGTGGGGAATAACTGACAGACCACCGCGTAAACCAGATTCTATGAGCAAGTTCATATCAGCATTGCTAATTAATTCTAAACGTACTTTAGTCAAATATAACATTGCATTCAACGAAAAATGCGGTAACGATACAAAGTGTGATACATCCAGTTTGTAAATTGCAAAAAATACAGTCCTAAAATTTTGAAAAATATCTGCCAGCAGTAAGCAATCTGACAAAAGGTAGAGATCATGATATTCACCCAATGAGTTTATGTTAAATTCGCGCCAAACTTTCTGTGCATGCTCGTAATCGTCTACTTGCAATGCTGTATTACTAAGTGTACTGTAAAATGAGTCAATTGCCGGCAATTGCTGTTCTTCAAATTTTTCAGCATCTGTTATGTACTGATACGGGTACACGCCTTTACGTAGTAAAAGTTTTTGTTGATTTTTATCGTTGAATATTTTACACATTACTTTGAAATTAGTATCAATGTTTTCTGTATCACTTGCAAGATTGGCAACAAGTGACTGTAGACTTGAGCTTAAGAATTGAAAACTGTCAAGGAAACGTACTCGATCTATTGTAATTGTGAGGAATTTTTCCGATGAGTTTGCAATACAATCAATTTTCTCCTTTCGTCCTGCTAATGCCTTAACAATGAAATGACTATCATATCCGCGAAAATTATGAAAAAAACAGTTTAATAGTTTTGGTGCTTTTGCATTTAAATTACATGACTTGTGCGTTGCACCGAGAAAATGCCCTGTTGTATGAGAATGGTGCCTAATACGAATTTCGTTGGCTTTAAATTCATCGTTGCACAAGAAACATACTGTACTATTGTTAAAAGCTAATAATTGTTCTTCATTTAATTCAATCATGGGCACTTCTTGTTGCATATCAATGGAACAGTTTCGACCTATGGCAATGATCTCATCAAGAAATTGTTCAATAATTTTCTCGCCAACACTTGTAGCTCTATAAACGCGTGGGCCGTAGAATATTTCACCTGATTCGTCTAAAATAATAAACGCATAGCCGCAAGCAACATGTTTTTGTGTTTTCCTTGTAAAGCTATTTCCTATATCAGTTCCGAGCAAATCATCAACATTTTCATCGTCATCGACCTCACCGTTATTTGTTGGTACAATAAAACTTTCAAAATCGGCAAATGCAATGTACTTATTTTTTAGTGTGTACGAAAAATTTTTAAACTTTAACATTTCACCCTGTTTAGGTAGTACTGTTCTTTGTATTGCAAATGTTGAACACAAATCCATATGTTTTTCTAGATTGGTTTTTCCATCGCAATTTGCATGCCGGTTAGTTGTAAATTTGTTAAAACAATATGGACAAATGAACACTTGACCATTATGCAAAGACAAGTGATGACTCAGTAGCCGTGACAATCCGTTATACCCTTGACACGTGTTTATCAGAACATAATGCCATTTTTTCGGCGTTGTATCATTTGACAATAGTAGAAGATTGATTTTATGTTCGCGTTGTCTATAAATTGAACAACGGTACGGGAAAAACTTTTTTTTAGCAGCATCATAAGCAATCACTGTTATAGAAATGTTTAAATTTTGCACTTCAAATTTTTTAATGTCATGCACTGTAGTAGGAAACTTAATACCGGTCAAATTTAGATTATTTTCAAATTGCATCAGATAGTCAACATTCATATTTCTACGTCTGTAATGAAAATAGCTAAGTACACTCCATACAAAACATTTACTATCATTTGTGTTTTTTACATTTATAACGGCTCTTTTTGCTTTTATAAAATCAGGTGTTTCAATGTATGTACTATTTCCGCCAGCTAAAGGATTGTAACGAGTAATATTCAAATCAAATGAAATGATTCTAACTACAGTCCAACCACTGCCGTACCTAATAAATTTATCAAGCGTTGATTCAATTTTCTCTACACCACTAATAAATTGGTCTTGCAAAATATCTAATTGTTCATCAAGATTAATTAACAATGACGTATAACTGTAAAACGATGCGTTTGTCATAGTTTCAACGATTTCTTCTTGTTGCGATTGATCGCTGCTGCCGCTATCAACATTTACTTTTTTCAATTGAACAGTTGTAACAAAATACCATTTAATATTTTTGTCAAAATTATCACTTTCTTCAACAATTAATTCAATTACTTTCGGCTTTAAAATTTGCAATAATGTTTGAACAACATCAATGAATATTTTTCTAAAAACAAATCTGTAGCGAACTGCACTCGAATTTATGCTAGTACTTCGTTCAATAGTATAATCCATAGTTTTTCGATTTTGCTAGTAGTAGTAGTAGTATTAGTAATAATAGGTTTTTGCCGTCTTACCGCTTTGAAGAGCTTGTTTCCTGCGGGTCAATGTTTTCAACTTTGTTGTTGATGTTAGCAGCAGTAGCGTTCACGATCCTCGGTTGCGATGAGTTTGTCACGTCTAGCAGAATCAGTGATGATGATGATGCTTCAGCTTGCTGACCACTATTGCGACTGGACTGTTGCAATGATGAGTCCGCGCTCACACCGACCACATCAATTTGGCGGCCTCTGCCCTGAGCGATGACGCGTCGTTGATCGGCAAAATAAATGCCGTGGCCCCGACCGCCACGTTTTGGCGTATCGCACGCTGTGGAAAAGTGCACACGTTTTGCCGGCGGCGATTCGCTGCTGTCAACCACGCACCATTCCTCACTTGCCATTTCCACCTCCACCTCCTTGTCGTCCGCTATCGACTCAACCAGGCTGAAAAACAAACATATAGAATGAAATAATTGTATAGAATAAAATGACTGTGTGTGTGTGTGTGTGTGTGTGTGTGTTGTGTGTGTGTGTGTGTGTGTGTGGTGTGTGTGTGTGTGTATACATTTATTTGCAAACGCACAATGATCATAAATCAGATAGTATATTTTCCAGTTTACTTCAAGCACAATTATTACCTCCTCAGCCGCCATATTTGTTTGCAGTTGTTAGAGCAAGACAATTGTTTTCAAAATTTACATTTATTTGCAAACGCACAATGATCATAAATCAGATAGTATATTTTTCCAGTTTACTTCAAGCACAATTATTACCTCCACAGCCGCCATATTTGTTTGCAGTTGTTAGACAATTGTTTTCAAAATTTACATTTATTTGCAAACGCACAAATGATCATAAATCAGATAGTATATTTTTCCAGTTTACTTCAAGCACAATTATTACCTCCTCAGCCGGCATATTTGTTTGCAGTTGTTAGACAATTGTTTTCAAAATAGAAATTAAAGTAGTCAAATTGTTTACTGCCGCTTTTTCAGTTTGATTGTTAGAGTATAACATTTTAATCATATTTGTTTTTCAATCAGCCGATGAAAACGTGACAACACTCGCAAAACTTGTTGCTAATTTTTTTACAGTTTGTAAATTATTTAAAAAAAAAATAGTTCATTATACTTACGTGTTGTTTGTTGGTGTTACTGCTTCTTCGCTTGTTGCAGCCGCTGCTTTATCGGATTGTTGCTTGTCCATTTGCACTGTGCATGAAACGTCACACTATAATCGAATGCAAGCAATATCATGTCACTCGATGCTTTTATAATTTTGAGCCGCTCGGTACCATCAACTGTCAGTTTGTTATCACGCAGAACATGTGGGGGTTGCAATAATTATATAAGTATGCATGTGCACTGCACAATGAATAAATTAATATCTTTCACTCAGCTAGCAGATGTTAAGTCCGTTACAGAGACATGCAAGGTGCACACATTTTGACCGTTCCTTAAGAAATTTGCAAACGTTTCCTTATCAGTGTTCCACACATCTGTACTAAATTTCGCATACAACATATGCACCAAACAGATATACTTTCTTTGAACTTCTTACCATCTATATTCATCAAGTTGATAATATATAATGACGAAAAACTACGTCCTTCTGTTAGTATCAGTTTGAAACTCCAACAACACTACGACGATGTCAGCAGATCAATCCTCGCCTATGGCAGCGCTAAACAACAGCGGAACCAATGTAAGTTTATTTTCCATTTACTCAACTAGCAAACTGTCTTGAAATACATTCTTCTAATCCAACAGTAGTTTTCTGTTTGTTGTCAGTTTTCTTCTCATACAAATTTAGCAAACTAATGTTATCAGTCTTTTTCAACTGAATACTTCTATCATACAAATAAAGTTCTTCTAATGTGCTCCTAAAACTGATTAGCTCACTCTAGGTGGATGTCTTTGTTGTTCTTCACACTTAACTGCTGATTAAAACACTGTCATCCCTTTGTGCAATCAGTCTTTTTTTCAACTGAATACTTCTATCGTACAAATAATGTTCTTCTAATGTCCCCTAAAACTGATTAGCCCACTCTAGGTGCATGTCTTTATTGTTCTTCACACTTAACTGCTAATTAAAACTTTGCGCAACTGGAATACTTATCACACACACACACACACACACACTGCTAATAGGTTATGTCTTTATCATCATCTTCTTCTTCTTCTTCTTCTTCTTCTTCTTCTTCTTCTTCTTCTTCTTCTTCTTCTTCTTCTTCTTCTTCTTCTTCTTCTGCTTCACGACTTTTTTTAACAAAATCGCAATTTGGCGATGATTGAATGTGTAAATCCCTCAATTGGTATTTATTGATCGATGTGTCTGCCCACATACGACAACCACTGCAAATAAGACCAAATCCATTCGAATTTGAAAAATCAATACCATAATAAAATCCCTCACTTGCTAACTGTTTGAAATTTTTCGGCAAACATTCCATTTTCATAAATGAATTTTCACGTTCGTATTGTTCATTGTAGTCTGGGTTTTTCTGAAAAGTTGACGTTGTACGAATATTACCAACAAGATAATTGTTTATGAAGCCGCACTTCGGTGACCATTTTTTATGTTCAAAAATAGCATAATCACTCACTTCCCAATTTTCCAAAACTACATTGCAAAAAACACATTTTGTTCTATCGAAAACTTTTAAAAAGTAGAAGCCGGCCTCTGCTAAATGATTCGGTTTTGGATATTGATGCGGCCAAATAGTTTTATTACCTTTAAAAAATGAGTCAAGCCTATCGATTTCTTTAAAGTAATTTACCGCTTTCTTCTCATCACTATCGTTGTTGTCACTGTTGATGATGTCACTGTTGTTGGAACAATGAATGCAACGCTTTCTTGCTCGCGGCAACATTTTCAAACACCAACTGAAAAAAAAAAAAAAATATATTTTTGCTAAACTAGATTTTTTTCTACAGGACATTTACACTAACGAGTTGTGGTCCGAGGACGGGGCAATGGCTATGCTGGAGGCTGAACTATTGAGAAGCGACGCTGCACCTGCCGACGCCGACCTGTTTGATGAAGAAAACTCATTAATGAAACTATTGACCAGAGCTGAAAAGCAACTCAAGGAGCAAAACCTCTGGCAACCACTTCATCACACGGATCGACGTCAGCAACAGGTTTCCAGCCCCGATCTCCCTCCCCCTTCATCGCCGCATTGCCAGCAGCTTGTAATATACACGTCGCCACCACCCGCCACCCGAGCTGCTGCGATCCCCCCCGCCTTCACCATCACATCACACCAACAAGTCCGGATACCCCCCACCCCCACAACAAGAATCTCCCCCGCCTTCACCGTCACATCACACCAGCAAGTCCGGATACCCCCCGCCTCCACAACAAGAATCCCCCCCGCCTTCACATCACACCAACAAGGTTGTCCCCCCGCTGCCTCCACCGCTCATCCTTATAGTCGTCCACGCGCAATCTTAGGATCTAACTCTATGCGACATGAATTTGATTTCGATGGCCTGATAAGATTTTCAGATCCATCCCGACGTCGTACAATTGTGTTAAAACATTTATTCGATGCATTTCAGTATCCTGTTTTAGGTGCGCGTGTTGTGTGCTCCTACAACAAGGATGCTGTTATCATTAGGGTAGCAAATGTAGGATGTCGGGGCAACGAAGATGCCGAAATTGAAACATTCATGCCACATAGATTTACTGCTAAGATTACGCGTGCGAATGTACAGTCATTTAATTCAGGTTGCCACAATTTAATAATGCAAGTTGTACATAATGAAGGTCGTTCCTCTGATATAAGGCTGAATCGACGGTCGCGACAGCGGCCGTAGATTCAGCTGATCAGAGGAACATTTTTAAATTAATAATATTTAAAATTTTAATTTTTTTTTTTTTTTTTTTTTTTTTAAATTGTGGCAATTTGAATTAAAGGATTAGGTTTCTTTTTCTTCTTGTTCAATTATAATAAATTATATATATATATATGTTGATTATTGCACTTCATTTAACTTACCTTGTGTGTGCGTGATCAACAACTGTGCACAACTGATGTACAATCATTGTTCTGCATGACTATTTATAGTCAAAGGTTAATGACTCAGACATGTCTGGTCATGCATAGCTGCACACATGCGTCATACATGAATGCATTCAGTTGCATGTCACTGCAAACTTAGTTTGCC
Source organism: Nilaparvata lugens (assembly GCF_014356525.2). Lineage (NCBI taxonomy): Eukaryota > Metazoa > Arthropoda > Insecta > Hemiptera > Delphacidae > Nilaparvata > Nilaparvata lugens. The sequence continues at coordinate 43,991,629 of NC_052518.1, read as the reverse complement.
AGCAGACACGATGGGAGTCAAGTCAATAGGACAAGAAATGAAAATAATCATAGTATTTGTTACATTCATAATATACACAATTAGTATGATATTACTCTTATACTATACTCTGAGTACTTGTACATTGCACAATATTAGAGTTGAAAATGTGTTAAATTTTTCATCATTAAACCAAACTGTAAAAGACAGCAGCAGCAGCAGCAGTACTGCCAATTTAAGCGTAAAAGCTTATAATAAAGCACATATATTATCTTATATAAAACTATGTGCTCAATCTCAAATGAATTATAAAACATCGAAATTATTTGATGATGGACTAGACAAATGGTATGCTTATATGAATGATCAACGTAAGGTTATTTGTAATTTTTTTAACTATTATACAGCATTGAACAGTTGTATAAACATAAACCCATCGTCTGGTGATAGTATTTCGAATTTTCTACTAATAACAACATTACAACTTTGTAATATTTTTGATAGTGAGCCGGAGCCGACAGGTCTTAAGGGGATTAACTAATTTCTATTTAGTCAGGTTTCAACATTGCTATTGAAAGGTTGGTAGCAAAAAAGACTTGTCGTCGACGAGTGCGACGTAAAATTGGTACTGGTATTTTATCGAAACTTAGCGGATTTGCATCAACTGCCCTTAATAAAATTGTCGATACATTACCCCTGGAGTTGCATATCCCCTCCTACCGCTTTTGCGGACCCTGCACCAAATTAGATAAAAGATTAAGGAGGGGGGACAAAGGAATAAATAGTCTGGATGAAGCATGTAAAGAGCATGATATAGCGTATGTGCAGAATAGTGATAATTCGTCGCAAAATGTGGCCGATCGTCGTTTGGCTAAAAAAGCATGGTCTGTTTTTAAAAATCCAAACACAGGTTTAACTGAAAAAGCAGCCGCATACTTAGTTACAAATTTGATCAAAGCTAAAGCTGCCTTTGGCGGGGGTAGAGTACAACGGAGGCGGCGGAATAATAGAAGAGAAGGTTGGAAAAATAATTCATCACTACAAGAACAAAGAAGTGCACATTTACGACAAAAAGCAATTAAACATTTAAGTAAGCACATAGCTGGTCAAGGTTTTTATTTAAGACCATATGCGCCCTTGTATAAAGGTGGTAGAATCATTGAAACACCTTCACAAAGAAGAAGAAGGACAACAAAGAAGAAGAAGAAGAAGAGGACGAGGAGAGCGCCAAAGAAAGTGAGAAAATGAAGATTAATATACAAGGACCACTGTCAAATTATGATCTACAAGATTGGGCTGATATTTTAGATATTAAATTGCGTGGTATTTATATGATTGATACATTGCCAAAAAGAATTAATTTAAATGAAAAATCGATCATAAATTTAGACTCGATCATGAACAGTGGAACACACTGGGTGGCTTACAAAAAACATGCACAAAAAGTATATTATTTTGATCCAATTGGTAATTTACAGCCGCCCATACAATTGATAAACTATTTCAAACAACAACCAAATGTTGAAATTTATTTCAATTATGATCAATTACAAACACTAAATAGTAATGTATGTGGTCATTTTTGTCTTTTATTTCTTGCAGATGCGTTATAGCAGACAGTTCACTTGTAGATGTGTATGAAAGAAGGTGGTGGTAAAACAGTAGTAGTACACAATGGTTGTAATAACATTATCATCTAAAGACCGTAGCAGCAGCAGCAGTTGTTTAATTGAAGTACTTCCCACTGTACTAGAGCTAGACGCACGCTATCAATATGAAATTGGATTGATTAATTTATGGACATAAAATAGTGTACCGAATATAATTAAAAATGTCAACTCATCTTTTAAGTATGGTGATAGCTTGATTGATTTGGATACAGGCTCCTACGAAATTGATCATATAATAAATGAAATAAAGAGAAAATTGAACGTTGATAGTTCAAATCTAATTATACAAGGAAATAATATGACAATGCTATGTGAATTGAAAGCGGATAAAGATGTTGATTTAACAATGAACACATCAATACTCGATATACTCGGTTTTGATAGAGAAATTCTTGTAGCAAATAAATGGCATTATTCTAAACGATTAGTATCCATTACAAATATAACATCGTTCCAGGTTACTTGTAATATTGCATGCGGCAGTTATCGGAATGGGCAAGAGGTTCATACAATTTTTGAATTCCTACCAAAGGTTGCACCTGGTTTTCTAATAAATGAATCACCATCGCCAATTATTTACTTTCCATTAAACACGCACAGAATTCAATCTATTGTAATTCAAGTAGTTGATCAGAATGGTAAACTAGTTGATTTCCGCGGCGATAGTATAACAATAAGAGTACACATTAGAAAGAAGGAATAGAGAGAGAGAGGCGGCGATGGATCAAGCATGTGTTAGAATGATGTGAGCATTAGTCACGCAAACAACACAAGCGAGAGAGCAAGAAGCGCTACAGAATGGGTTTTGTTGTGTATAACAACCTAGGCGCGGCAAGTAGGAGGGTGTGGAGTGGCGGCGGTAGGACTGCTTTTAGCATGCAGCAACCGACACCGGTTAGTACTTATCAGTCCGTGAAACTGATAACACATAATTGAGCAAGGTTTTTAGAAAAGCTTGGTTTTAAAGTGAATTGGAAATATGTTGTCAAAACACGCGGCGGCAATTAGCGACATACTCAATGTTGAACAAGACATACACTATTATTCAGATATAACAAAATTTGATTATCATACGCATGCGCCGTATGGTAATTTGAAATTTAATAACAATGATGAAATACGTTTGTCGAAATCGTCTCATGACCTTATTTCATTAGTTGCAAAATCTTTTCTTATTGTTGAGGGGAAAATTACATGTACAAAACCGCCGGCAAAAGACAAACCTGATGATCCGCCGGTCGAGGCTGTATATACGCTCAGTTCAAATGCAGTAGCACATATGTTTGATGAGATACGATTTGAGTTGGCAGGTACAGTCGTTGCAAAGAGTCGACTAGTAGGTATTACTTCTACTATTAAATCATATTTAGTGAAACAACTAAATGATAAAAATACATTTAATTTAGCAGGTTTCACTGATAGTGCATCAACACTAACTAATAATACTTTTGCTTATTGCGTACCGTTAAAATTACTTCTGCCATTTTTCGAAGATTTTCAACATGTAATTTTGAATATGAGACAAGAGCTTGTGCTTTTGAGGTCCGCAACAGATATTAATTGTATTGAGTCGTCGCAAGCAACATCAATGTCGTTGGAAATAACAAAATTGCTTTGGAAAGTGCCCTATATTCATGTAGATGATCATTTAAGATTGAAGTTTCTGAAAATTGTCGATCAGGATAGGCCATTGAAAATTGCATTCAGAAAATGGGATATCCACGAATATCCTCAGCTGCCGAACAGTGTTAGCAAGATTTGGACTATAAAGATGGCTTCAAAAGCTGATACACCGCGATTTGTAATATTAGCATTTCAGACAAACAGGAAAAATGTAATGGGAAAGTCAATGTCGAAATTTGATATGTGCAAATTGCACGATGTTAAACTTTTCCTGAATAGTGAATATCTGCCGTATGATCGTATAAATGGAAACAATCAACTTTTGTACAAAATGTTTATTGAATTTGCGCCCAGCTATTATAATTTAGGACTTCATACTGATTATGGTACAGTTGTAGATTATAAAACTTTTACTGATTGCTGTCCAATAATTGTACTAGATTGTTCACATCAAGCTGATCATTTAACATCGTCAACAGACATTCGATTGGAAATGGAGTTTACAGAAAATGTGCCAAATTTAACGACTGCATATTGTATTTTGATAAGTGACACATTAGTAGAATACAAACCATTGAGCGCATTAGTTCGTGAAGTACAGTAATTTGACGCAAGAGCGAGCTATGCATGACAAAGAAGGAGGAGGGGGCTATATAAAAGTGCGTGTATGAACAGTAATTACATCAGTGTTCAGTTGTAATGTGTTCTAATAGCTTGAATAATAACATAGATATTCCTCAGTCGTCGTCGTCGTCGTCGTCGTTATCATCATTATCATCATTGTCATCATTGACAAAAGCAAAATTTGATGCATTTGTACATAGAATGTGTGCATGCACCGACGGACAACAGAAAATGGACGATGATGAGCAAGTATCAACAAAATTTCGAGACTTTGGCATACAATGCGACTTGGATAAAGAAGAAGAAGAATCGAAGAAGGAGGCAGCAAGAATTAAGGAGGAGAAGAGTGAAGAAGAATGGGACAGGTTTTCGAAAAATGATGACATTGATTTTGCTGTAGTCGAGTTTCATTTTTTCAAAAGTGATGATAATTTTATCATTATTAAAGAGGTAGCCATAATCGATTACAAACTACGACATATTGTGCTACACTTTAAATCACCATTTCCGAAAACATTACTGAGTAGAAAAATGTACCGTGATGTCAGCTGGCTTGAACATAACTATCATAAAATTAGATGGGACCAAGGCGACTTAATTTACACTGACGCGCTGCTTGCTTCATATTTGCAAAATTATACCACAATCTATACAAAGGGAAGAGGAAAAACACAGTTTTTGAAAAGGTTACACGACAATGTGCTTACTATGCCGGAGGATATTCAAAAACCAGACTATACAATGTTTGAAAATTCTTGGTGTTTTAGTGTATGCAAAATTCATAACAATTCATCCAATGGGCGGTGTGCGCTGTTCAGTGCGTATCATTATTTGACAATCTTGATGTGTAACAAGCAAACAAAGGAGAATAGTGCTGCTGCTTCAATGCCTACAAAAAATATGAGTTCATTGAATCGTAATGCTGCTGATATCGATTATACATGCGAAAATAATAGAATGGAAAGTATGAAACATTGTAAGCTGTTAACTAAACAACGAAAACGCAACTATGCCCGACAAGGTTTTTATTTTGATGGGGAAAGCATACTGTGTGTTTATTGTGGATTTGATTTGATTTTGCATAAAGCGAGAGTATGCAGTCTGACCTGTAGCGAAAATGTAGGTAGTGGTGGAAGGGAGAAGCGAAAAGCAATAAATTTCACTGTTCTAGTACCACTCATTCAGTGTACCTTCGGTAGCAGCAGCAGATTGAAGAGCTATAATGAATCCACAAACTTGGTCTTATGCACCAGAATGTTTAGAAATTAAATTACAAAACTACATTGAATGGTATGATTTGTGTCAAAAAGCAATAGAGAAAAAAAACAGTAGTATTGCTAGACAATTGAAAGCAATATTTCTAAATACAGTTAATATTAACGATATCAGTGATTACTTAGCTTATTACAGACCCTTTAGTTTGAATGTAAACAAGCTAATAAGAATTGAAGAAGAAATTTTAAGATCGCTAGAGGTGAACAGAGGAGGAGAAGAAGATGCGGCGACTAGCTGTAAAGAAGAGGTGGGAGAAGAAAGGAATGCGCCTACATGTAAAGAAGAAGAAGAAGCGACTAGCTGCTGTAAAGAAGAGGTGGGAGAAGAAAGGAATGCGGCTACATGTAAAGAAGAAGAAGAAGAAGGTAGAAAGCGAGAGTGCGTGTAAAGGTGAATGGCGGGAAGTCAATAGAAGGAAAGGTGTGAGGAGGCGGAGGGGAGAACGAGTCAACAGAAGGAATGTGGAAGGAGTCGACAGGAAACGGAATGGGTTGTGGGGGGCTGACGGCTTAACAGGTTTGCTCAGTCTTCAACCGACAACCCACGCAAGCATATAGCTGCTTTGTTATTCTTGCACTCGATCGCACGCGCGGTAAGCTTTTATTATTATTATTATTATGGATCACCATCTGCAGAGAAGCAACACTGGAAATGATAGACTTTTTAGTATGAAGTCATTCAATTATATTTCGAAAACTGAATATCCAACGGTCTCACTCAAAGATCTTGACAATGATTCGTGGTACCGTGTTGTACACGCTAGATTGGTGAGAACACAGCAGGGACAGCGAATCATAATGAGGTTATACGATCATGACAGCAATGGTGACTATTATTGCGAAGTTTACTTACCTGAGAAATTTCTGAGTGTATTGAATCTTCAAACACTTGAGGATTTCAACAAACAAAAACTCTATCTGAAGTGTGTACAGCGAGAAGGTAAATCGCCTCTTGTTCTTCTAGAAGAAGAAAGGAATATATGAAAAAAATAAAAAAAAAAAACCTATTCCCATCATTGATTGTGCAATAGGCCTAATGTTGATTAATACTTTGTATTGAATAACTAAGTGACATTCAATTAGAGTTTTCTCAATATGGGGATAGCACATTAAAAAAAGCGCCACCATTCCTTTTACAGCATAGTGTGGGAAAAATAACAATTCTCATGAAATGTAATTTTTTTCATTCTTCCTGTGGTGGTGGAAAAAAGGAACATGCACTATATTGTTGTGCAATAGGCCTAATGTTGATTAACACTTTGTAATGAATAACTATAGTAGTATGTAGAATAGATTAGCCTATCTATTCTACATCCTATTATAGTAACATTCAATAAGAGTTTTCTCAATATGGGGAAAGCACATTAAAAAAAGCGCCACCATTCCTTTTACAGCATAGTGTGGGGAAAATGACATCTCATACAAACAAATATGAAATGTAATTTTTTTCATTCTTCCTGTGGTGGAGGAAAACAAGGAACATAGTTTAATTTGCACCAAACTTTGAACACTAGTAGTGTAGTTTGAGAGTTTAGCGCTAGTAGTGTAGTTTGAGAGTTTAGCGCTAGTAGTGTAGTTTGAGAGTTTAAAGATTTTAAAGATTTTAAATGTGGGGATATTTTTAATATGCAAATTGGTAACAAGCAGGTGTTAACTGGGGCAGATGTCAGAACACCTGCTACAACAAAGATGGCTGCCGCCGTCGGGGGCACTTCCTGGGTAGGGGAACCTCTTGGTTGGGGAGATGACAGATGGACACCTGCTACAACAAAGATGGCCGTCGCCTCTTCCTATTGGTTGAAGTGGTGGGGGACAAAATGACCGACACTAGGGAAGGGGGGTGGAGGGACGCCATTTTGAACACGCCCCTTGCTTCCTATTGACTGGGGGCGGGGCCAAAATGGCTGACTAGTGCATGTGGGGTGGAGGGGGGCGAGGCCAAAATGGCTGACTAGGGCAGGGGGGGTGGAGGGGGGCGTGGCCACGCCCCTTGATTCCTATTGGCTGGGGGCGGGGCCAAAATGGCCGACTGTGGCAGGGGGGGTGGAGGGGGGAGGCCACACCCCTCGATTTCTATTGAATAGGCAGCTCTCTCAAAACACCACTACTTATGTGTTTGCCCTATTGCATGAACGGCAACTTTGTAGCCATGCATTTGCACCGGTTGATCCTCCTTAACACTCTTGAACATGGTGTTGTTGTACATCTTTGGCATGAAGACTGACAGGATGTAGTGATCCCTCTCGATTTGTGCTATGATTCCTTCACCAAACTCTGGAAACTTCTTGCTGGAAGCTCTTTTCACACGAAGGATGTTGTATTTCCGGCCAGATCCAAGCTCATTTAGGCTGCCCAGTACAAGCGGTTTGAAGCTCACACCATTGGAGAATATTTCATCAGCCTCCAAAGCTGTTCTGATGCTGTCCTCATTTGTGCTTGTTGATGGAGCTGCTCTGTTTTCAGCCATCTGTGATTCTTTAAATTTGATTAAAAGGAACTTTTACCACGTAAAAAAATAGTAATGTATTAAAACTATTATTTTCAGCAGTGTGCAGATGGTTCACCAAGCCGTTGCACAGCTGTTGAGGATCATACAGCGTGCAGATGGTCCACCAAGCCATCACACAGCTGTCATCTCTATGAGAGGATCCACAGCATGCAGATGGTTCACCAAGCCATCACACAGCTGTTGAGGATCATGCAGCATGCAGATGTTTCACCAAGCCATCGCACAGCTGTCATCTCTATGAGAGGTTCTGCAGCATTCAGACAGTTCACCAAGCCGTCGCACAGCTGTCTCTCAAGGATGGATGCACATCCTTTGATATCACAGTCTAATGTTCTTCATTTGGTTCAGGTATTCTAGTGAGTCCTGCTCCTCTTCTAGAATACCACCGGCTGCTTCACTCAACTTATCAGCCTCATCCTCCTCCTCATCATCATCATTAGCTGACTCAGTAACCTGCAATGGAGGAGGTGGAGGAGGAGGATGGTCGACTGTCACTGCTCCAGTTGGCTCAGCAGACAGTGTGTCCAGCACTGCTGCTGCTGCTGCTGCTGACCACGCAGGGTCATAGAGTGGTGGTGGATTGTCCTCTTCATTTGGCATATTGAATGTTTGAGGCTCTACTCACTGGGAGAATCCCTCTTCATCCAACGCCATTTGAAATTCGCTCCATGAGTCCACCATGGACATGCGATCCAACATCGGTGGTGGCGGCTTGGGGCAGGTGGTGATGAGCGGCTATGACTAGATTGTGCTGGTGAATACCATCTGCCATCCACTCAATAGTACCACCCTGACCCCAGATCAGATTGCAGTGGTGATCAGCGATGCCTGTTTGTCATTTGCGACTGCAGTAGTGGTGGTGATCGACACTGTAGCAGAGATGTCACTTGTGGATGAAATTGGTTGTTCTGCTGTGGCAACATTTGTTGGCGGCGGTGGCGACCTCTAGGCAACAAGGTGCTACCCTGTAGGGTTGATAGTCCTAGACCAATGTTGCCAATGCCGCCAGCAGTTTGCAGCTGCCTGGAGATTGTGCTGGCAGGTCCTAGCATCATCACAATCATCTCGCCTGGCTGCTGTTGCTGCTGCTGCTGCTGCTGCTGCTGCTGGGCTTGGCTTGATCTTCTCCGCTGACCAGCCCGCCTTGTCCGATGCCACGGTCGTGAGCTGGCACCATGACTCATCTTCAACAGAACAAAAACCATTAATAGAAAAATGGATGTGTACATGTGTGTGTGTGTGTATAAGTGAATATAATAATTATATACTTTCTGCAAACAAATAATCTCATGTTTCACCCATTTCCAATACTCTGTCTCGACTGCATCATAAAGGTCTGCTCGAGCCATATCCTCTTTATAGTCTGCCCAATCAACTGACCACAATGGACAACTTTGCCATACCTGCATGATTGGGAATTTTGAGTACACAATTTCAGCTTCAACAATAATTGGTGCAGTTGGGATTTCTCTAACATAATCACCTACAAATTCAATCTTTTTTTGAAAGTAAGTGAGAAAACAATTGGTTATCACTCCACATTCTCTACACTGTTGACATCTTCATGTATTATAGAAATGTGCAAGAGCCAGATATGCAGAGCACCTGTCCTCGAATGCAACAATTGATCTACATAACCTACCATCTTTGTATGGACAACTCAATATAGCTAACTGTTTTGAAAACTTCATAGAAGTTCAAAACAACACAATATTCATTATCTCATATCATAATTCTATCAAGTGTCATCTCCACGAGTAATACAATGTAATGAATGAATTGGCGAGCAGAAACGAATATTTGTGACAATGGAAGACTAAACTGGGAAAACATGCTGAATGAATTTACAGTGACCACCACACTCCGGTCATTAAGCTCAGAGACCATTAATCATATTTGAGATTCGAACTGCAGTCTGTTCAAAATATAACTGCTCTGCATGCCAATTTCGGCTAAATTAACATATCTTCATCCTTGTTTGCACCAAGGTAATTAAAACACCTCATTCTGCGTTAATTGTGGAATATATAGTGGTGGAAGGCTACCTAATAACTTACCAAATTTGGTCATGTACTAAGCCTCCAAAGATCGGCTGGATTTAAACTGAGCTTCACCAAAATTACCACAAAGTAATATCTGGTGTTTCAACAGTAATGTAACTTCATGTCTTCCTTGCCATGTCCTCCTTGCATCATAAATGATAGATTATGATCCCCTATCAATCATCCAACCAGATATTACTTTATTTTGAAAATTTGTCAAATCATCCATAGTCATATTCTCTGCAATATTCGCTCACAATCTCACACAATCTTCACTTTGACTCGATCTTCCACTACCAGTTCTTCCTCAATCTTCATCTTATTCACCATTAGGATTATTCATCACTGGAACTCCACAGATCACAACATCTACATCTTATTGTGTTTAGTGAATTTTTTGAACTGGTGTTTTTAAATAGTGAAGGAGGCCGAACTGTCAAGGCATACAGAATGCACTCGAATCAAGAGACTTTTTCATTTAGTTTAAGTTTTATCTGTTTCATCCCCATTTTCCCCGTCATGTGTCATTCTGAGATCGGTTCACGGTTGGTCTGCTGCTTCCATGATGCCTCTTACTGACATGTCAGCTCGCTCGCCCTAAAGTAGGTATGATTATTTCAATAATAGTAATAATGAAGGTATGTTTCTAGCAAATTAGCTCTACTCTTTCAAAAAACTTTTGAAGGCTGTTCACCTTAATGTCCAATCACTCAGCTGCCACATTAATGAACTCAGAGCAATCTTCTGTTTCCAATTTAATTGGAATTCCCAAATCGTTTTTGAAGCCTAGGATTTCATCAAATTTTGTTGCATTACCTGGATATAATCTTTTCCGGAATGATAGATTAAATAAAGCTTGTGGGGGTGTAGCAATTTTTGTGAAAGATGGTATCAAAACAAAATTTTTAATTACATCTAAACAAGATTATTGTTCCAAACCAGAGATTATGCTACTTGAATTATCCTTATCTAGTACTGATAAATTACTTGTTGGTATCTGTTATCACCCACCAAAAAAAGCCATATTCATCATATAGCGAATAAACAATAAATTGGATAGACTAAACTTGGGTATTAACCTCTGTTACTGTCACTGGCTATATATCATGCAAAAGAATTATGGCAGTATGGCACTGCTGGGTGTTTCTGATAATAGTAATAATTCTAATATGCACAGTAGCAGAGGCTTGAGAGGGGCAGCCATATAGCTGCCCTTGTGCTCAAACAGAAACTATTGACACCCAACAATAATAGTGCACACACACACACACACAGGCAGTAACACAACCTCTGTGTGAAAAAATAATGTGAAAAATCACTTGTGACACAGACTTGGGGAGCACACTCTCTGCTAATGATTAAAACACTGCACTGATGCTCCTCAACTGTTCTACACACTATTTATATGCTTCTCAAGTGAGTGGGGGGTCTTCTGATTCATTTTTAATAATTTTTGATTTTTCGTTATTAATTTTTTTTCTATGTTTTTTTCCAAGTTTTTTTTCTAGTTTTTTTCCAAGTTTTTCCTAAGTTTTTAAGTTTTGACCTTGACCTTGACATTGACCTTGACCTTGACCTGACTTTGACCTTGACTTTGACCTTGACCTTGACTTTGACCTTGACCTTGACCTGGACCTTGACCTTGACCTTGACCCTAGGTTAGGTTAGGTTGAAAATTTTTTCCTAAGTTAAGTTAGGTTAGGCTGGTTTTTTGTTAGATTAGATTTTGACCAAAGGAGAAGTGCTGGTGCAGTGTGCCAGACTTCTCCTTTTTATACTACTCACACATACTTGTGGAGGTCTGCATCAGTGAGTGCTCGGTCAGGCAGAGCAATCATTGTCTTCTGCATTGAAAATGGTGGCATGTTCTGTTTCCCGTCCTCTGTTGACATCTCAGATAAAGACCTCTACCTCTCTTGGATAATGTCTGTTGACGTCTCAGATAAAGTCCTTTACCTTTCTTGGTCAATGTCTGCCAACGTTTCCTGGAATTCTTCTTACAACTCCTTGCTCCTCCACCAAACTTCGCCTTGACCTTCATGATGTTGGTGACTGCTAGTGCTGCTGCCCTCTCCTCCAATCCCAAGTCTGAAGATGTTGCTACACTCCAAGCTTGCTCTGCCAAGATGTTGTCAGCTACTGCTCTGCTTGCCATATCACCACTCTTGGAATAGGCAATATTGTGCTCCTTGCAGGCTTGATTGAGTTTGTTGATTCCTGGATCACCTCTTGCTAATCACTTTGCAAGTCTTGTTCCTGGTCTGCAGTACTGATAGCCAGGGATATGCAGTTCAACTGGTAGAACGTTGATTGCCTTTTTAGCTATTGCACTGGTTATGCTCTTGATAGCTGACAAAACTCCTCTTCCTTGATACCTCTTTCTCTCTCTGCGGATCACCATCTAATGCTGCTTAAACGGGTTGTCAATTGGTTTTAAACCTCCAGGTGACTGATGAAGCAAGACCTGAAAGTCTGATCATCTCAGTTTTTAATCTAGTGTGGTACCAGCCTCCTGCTCTCTTCAACATGTTCTGTAAATCAGGTATACTAAATTAACACTCTTACCGAAACCCTTGGTCAGATAGCACTAACAGAAACCCCCGGTCTGACAGACCGCTATATCATATTGCTTATATTTACTCTGACTTTGGTAACTAGATACTCTGTTCTCTATGGACAATGATTTTTCTAGAAATAATTAACACAATTAAGTAAATATCATAGTTTAATTGCAGCATAAAAACTTTATAACTACCTCAGAAAATGTTTTCCAATGATCTTTCAACACTTAGTTCAGGAAACAGCTTCTTTTGCACATTTCAAGCAAACTTTTTTACTACAGTCAATCAAGCAGACAGGGCATTGATCTCTCAATATCCATGTCTCTATAGTTGTTATTTTTCGTATTTACAGACAAACCTCTTCTTGTTTCTTCCAGTTTCTCATTATGTAAGAAACAAATTACAAATTTTGTATTCACTAGGATTGTGTTCATGATAGTAGCATCAAACAGGAGCTGCCACACATCTTTCTTGGTTGGTTTGTTTCCCAGTAATCTAGCTCGTCCATGTAGCCCAGGCAATCACCTTATAATATTTCTGGCTGGTGTCCTCACATTTCGGGGTGGTTGCTTATTGGTCCATGCATTTGGCACTACAAGTTCTGTTTTCTTTGTTCGTTCAATAAAATAGGTGTCTTCTTGTTGGTTGATGTCATCAACTGCATGCTCTTCTGCTTCAACTGCACTCTGTTGCAACAAGACATCAAGACATTCTTCATCATCTTCTTCTTCGGTACTCTCTTCTTCTTCTTCATTCATCTCCTGACCTCCATGCTGTGGTAATATGAAGTCCGGATCTTCATCCGAATAATCTATTTCACTTTCACAACTCACTGTGTCACCATCACGAACATCATTATGAAGCAAGTCTCTAATTCTATCTCCAAAATCTGGATCACAAGGGTCTAAACGCTTTCGAAAACGGTTTTTATTCCCACTATTATTGTCCTCATCCATGGTAAAAACTCCTCATCCATGGTTTGTGGATACATATGCACCTCAATGATACTTTGAAACCACTGACAGAATACAATATGGATGAAAAAATAATTGAAAATTATTGATTCAAACTCAAACAGAAACCCTCGGTCAGACAGACCGCGTGTCACACTACACTACTAGAAACCATCGGTCAGAGAGACCGCCACGTTTTCAACTATAGCACAATAACTAATCAACCTAGAACTAGACAAAACGCATGTCAACAGAAGGAGGGTTGCCTAGTGAGAAGGTAGAAGGGGTGGAGGAAGGTATAAGTCCAACTAGTGCTGCCATCTGTGAGTTCCAAAATTCCATAGCGGTCTGTGAGACCGGGGTTTCGGTAAAAGTGTTAATGTTATCGATATATTTCTCAATGACTTTAGTGATAAGCTCTTGCAACCTTTTTTCCAAATATTGCTTGTTCACCCCATCCAAGTCTTCAATTGGATCTTGCATATCTGTCAGTAAAAAGTTATTTAGACTTGTAAATGATTGGCTGTCATTGAGACTTTTGAATTTTGGCAGCCATGATCAAATAAGATCTTTGCATGTGATCAGATTTATAGTGTCACTATCATTTCGAGGATTCGCCACATTAATCACTCACCTGTGGTGAGCATTGATATTACCCAAAGTATCCATAATCCTTCCACCTATAGGAGCCATTGTATATGGAAGGCAGTATGTGGTAGAAACACTCTCAACTGTATGTCAAGTTGCAGTAACAACCTTCCTCTTATATTGCAATTAGTGTGCAGGCATGCCAACTATGTAGCCACCTTCCACCAACTCTTTTAGAATGGAATTGATTTCATCCTCATGTCCAGTGTTGCCAACTGCTCTAGATTGGTCCAACAGTCTCAACCTGTCTACAAGTTCATTAGGATCATTGTAGTAGATATATTCGATTTTAGTAGCATTGTTTACAACCATATTGAATGGTGTCACCAGTCCTCTCCCACTATGCTTATCATTCCTTATCAGTGGGTAAATTGTCTTCTTGTACTTGGCATCATTGGAGTTTATAATACGTCCAACTAGGTCATAGTTTTTTCTATACAAATTGGTCAAATACAGAATGTGTTCGTATGCATTTGAGTCAGGTGATGTCACAAGTTGATTGTTAGACTTCTTTTTAAAAATCAGCTCACATAGTCTGGGTGTTGCATCAAAAATCATTTTATGTTCTTCATCTGCAGGGTCAGTCAGCTCAATCTTTGAGCCATCACTTCCAAAGGTTAGATGTCCACTACCCAAATAGTACTTTTTTTAACTATTCTTGGTCCAAATGTAGTATCTGCACTACTATCATTCAACATTGCACCCACTTTGGTTCAACTCAATCCACTTTGAGTATAAATGTTGTATACTTCCTTAGGACTGCTGTTATTCAACACTTCCTCAATATCATCCTCCACCTCCTCCTCCTCATCACTCCAAGTCCTAGCCTGAGACAATAATTTTTTTGCAACTGCTGAAGTACTTGGAGCTGGAGTGGAGCCTGCTGCTTCTCCAAATGGTTTGTAGGTCGGTGACTCCTCCTCATGCTCCTCAACAGCATCCAGTTATGGTGGTAATGGATGTCAAACATGCCTGGCTTGGATTGGAGTTGTTGGCAGTGTAGGCAGTATAATCCGATGTTGTTCTGCTAATGGTTGAGCCAGTGGCTGTTGCTGAGATGGAGGTGCTTGTTGCTGCTGGGCTGCAGGAATATGAAGAGTCTCGATAATTTTTTCCAGTGGTTCAGTTAGCGGTTTGAAATGTTTTGCATGTTGCTCCTCTGTCAATTCTCTTCCCAGTGTGTGCTCCTTATGCTTTTCTTGATGTTACATCTTAGCTTTGCAATCTCCTTGATGGTAGGAGCTACCTCCTCCAGAGTCTTCTGACAAGGTCGAACAATCCTGCTTGCCTCACAATAACCGACTGATCCTCTACTAGGCTTACATCTCAACTAAATAGATGTTGATACCATTTCTGTAGCGCCCAGCATTCTTTCCTGATGAGCGGTCAATGACAAGGAATGCATGTGCAGCTCATGACCAAACCTTGTTACACATGTCCTTGAACTGATCAAAAGTCATATTGGCTCCAACATGGTCTCTATACAGATGCTTCAAGTTCAGCTCATCTTGTTCAAACATGATTGGAAAATTTGCATTGTCATGAATCAGCTGTTTTAGATTGCGGCTATAGGTCTGTGCCACATAAAAAAACATCGACATCACTGTGTCTGCCTGCACTAGAGTATTTTCTGATGGCATCCTGTTGCTCACAAATTATGTCATCGAAGATAATTATTGAATTGGCAGGCAGTTCATGTGGTTCAGGTATTTCCTCACTTGTATCACACTCTACATATTCCATCTCATTGGCTAGTCCTTGCATGATGGTTTTAAGTAACTTGTACTTGGACTGAAATGTAGTCTTCGAAAAAAGATTTATATTTGGAAAATGTATTCCATTTGGATCAAAAAGCATGTTGAACAACAGATTTGTCTTACCACACCCTGGAGGTCCACATATAATGCATCTTATATAGTTGGGGAACAAAGGATCATGCCACTCTGTCTTATTGTCCATTTCCAGACCACAACCTTTCACCACACAATCAAAATCGATAACTTTGAACAAGTTTTGCCATTGTACAACCTCTCTCATCCTAGATCAAGTCACTTTTGTCAATCCATGAGTCATGACTTGAACTGTATCCTTTCCAACGCACTAGCGGCTTGTCCCCTCTTTTCCTCAAAACCTTTTCAATCTCAAAGACACTTGGTACTTTGGTCTTAACAATTCAATCAGAGTAAAACCCTCCTTGAATAGGCTCACCTCTATAGTCTTCCAATTCATATGTTTCAGGTACTGTAGGACGTACACATGTTACTGTGAACAGCTCATTCGTCCAATTATGATATGTTCGGTTTTGATCCAGTGGTTTATGTGGATGGACAGATCACCCTCTGCTAATATCGAAGTTTTCTTTAACGAGTTAGATATTATTCTGAGAAATATTGATAAGAATGAGAATGCGGTTTTAATAGGAGATATAAACATTGATATCTTACGTAACAGTAGTTTGGCAAATGAATATAGCGGTCTAATGCAAATGTATGGCCTGAGATCTCTTATTAATATACCTACTAGAGTAACACACAATACAGGTACATGCATAGACCACATTTTTTACAAAAATACTAATTTTAAATATGAAAACATAATAAGCTCTGTTCAAAGGACCTGTATTACTGACCACTTCTGTACTACACTACACATAGGAAATTCAAACCCAGTCTATATTGATGTAAAGGAGAATATTATTAAACGGATAAACTATAAGAACCTTACGGACAAGTTGAGACAGGAAAGTTGGGAGAATGAAACTACTTTTAATGAGGCTAATCTTGATTTGGATGACAAAATAAATGCTTTCTTTAATAAACTGATGGACCACATAGATTCTGCGACCAAACAAATTGAAATGACAAATAAAAATAGACCATTAAAAAAATGGATAACTTCAGGGCTAATAAAATCCATAAGAGAGAGGGACAAACTACATAAAAAACTAAAAATCCAACCATTTAATGCTACACTGAAAGCTAGATACAAAAACTATAGAAATCTACTTAACACACTAATTAAGAAAGCTAAACTAGACTACTTTAAAAATAAAATGTCAACTTGTAAAGGGAACAACAAAAAGACGTGGCACTGTATAGAGGAAATTTTAGATATGAAACGAAATAGAAAAGCTCCTGACATCGGCCCTATAATATTAAATAATTATTTCTCGCAAGTAGGTAGAAGTTATGCAGAAAATCTGAATAATAGTTTGAACTCAAGACACCCAGTACCAACTTTAGTTCCACATACTCAACATTTTCGAGATTCGTTTTTCATTTTCCCTACAAATTCCGATGAAGTTGCTGCCATGATAAATACATTAAAAACTAATTCATCTCCTGGCATTGATAATATAAGCAATGTTTGTTTGAAAAATATATCAGAATACATATCTCAGTCTTTATCAATTTTGTTTAACAAATGTTTCGAAACAGGACATTTTCCTTCACACTTTAAGGTTGCAAATATAATTCCACTATTTAAATCAGGTGAGAGACAAGCTCCTGAAAATTATCGCCCTATTAGTTTAATAAGTAACCTGTCTAAGATTTTTGAAAAATTGATGAAGGTACATATGATGAAATATCTTCAAAGGCATAATTTAATAGCAGAAAATCAATTTGGTTTTCAAGAGGGAAAATGCACTGAGGATGCAATATCGGAGCTGGTGAGAAATAATTTTCAGATGAACAGAAGGACCTTGGCTGTCTATTTGGACTTAGCCAAGGCCTTTGATACTATTCCTCACATCTTTCTCTTGAGAAAGTTGGAGGGTATAGGTTTTTGTGGCACAGTTTTGAAATTTTTTGAGAATTATTTGAAAGACAGATCACAAATTCTGACTGGAAAAACCAGTAAACTAACTTTAACTGAGTTCGGCCTTCCACAGGGAACGGTTCTGTCACCAATTCTATTTCTCCTCTATATTAATGACCTATTGAGACTTGATATAGCTGGTTGTCATTCGATCTCTTTTGCTGATGACACGGCATTGGTCTTTACTGGTTCAATGGTTCAAGCTGGGATGAAGCTAAGCGCTTGGCAGAGTCTGGTCTCACACGTGTTAAATCATGGCTTGACCAACACATTCTTACACTGAATGCCAATAAGAGTGTATATATGGTATTCTCACCAGCAGTGAGCTCTCTCCCCAGAGATATTCTGAATACTGGTATCAGAATACACTCTTCAATCTGTCTTAAACGGGAAAGATTGCGGACTGGTGATGGAGATTGTGATTGTCACTCATTAAAAAACGTGAAAGAAAATAAATATCTAGGAGTCTTTTTAGACTCTCATCTTAAATGGGATGCACATATAAATAACATGTGTAAGAGAATGAAACACATAATTCACAAATTCCATAGATTGAATGAGCTCAATGACCCAACTATAATAAAGATGGCTTATTCAGCATATGCCCAGTCCATATTGCAATATGGTATTAGGGTATGGGGTGGAGCATTGGACATCCATTTTAATAAAATCTCCGTAATTCAAAGATATATTTTGAAAGCTGCACTTGGAAGACCAAGACGATATCCCAGCCATAGCCTTTTTGCAGAGTTCCCAGTTTTAACAGTGAGACAACTTTACGTGAAAAACTTAATTCTAGCCGTTCATAAGTATAAAAATCTCTTTGAAACTAACATTCCATTGTATAATTTCCGTTCATCATCTCATTACCGCATTCCTAGAACAAATTTAACAGTGTTCCGCAGGCAGTTCATATACATGAGTAATAGATTGATGAATATTTTGCCAGACCAATTAATCTCAGATAGATTTAATAAATCAGCCATTAAAAATATAGAGAGATGGATCAGAATTAACAATGTTTTTCGCCTCATGTACAGTTAGAATCTACTTTATTAAAAAAAAAACTTTTTTCTTTGATATTCTTTTCACTAAGTTATATTTTTTCAGATATTATATTACTACAATTATTATTATTTAAGTTATTTATTTATTATTACTACCATTCAAATAAAATGTTTAATCATTTTTTATGTTTATGTTAAATTAAATTAAATCTTTTGGTACTCGTTGCTAGCACACAAACTTAGGTTTTGCTGGCAATGCCAATTAAATTTTAAGTTAAAATTTTATTTTTATTCTGTATAAGTATGAAGTATTTGTTTTATTCATTATTGTTATCTTTATAATTGGCAAATAAATGATTTTGATTTTTTTGATTTTTTGAATTGGCTAGATATCCCTTGTCAAAAGTCTTTTCATACTTGCTTATTCTAACCTTGTCACCAGGCACAATATCCTGATGAGGACCTGGATAGAACCTACCTCTACACTCTGCATTCTTCTTCTGCAACTCTTCTCGATAGGCTTGATGCTGTTTACTGAGTCGGTCAAGTAGCACTTTCTCATGTTTCATCTGCACATCTACTGGTCGCATACCTATTGTTCGATGAATTTTAGCATTATACTCTTTGAGAAGTGAGGTTAGAATGTCTGTCCGATGATAGGTTCCTTGCTCAGTGAACTTGATCCACATTAACTGTTTAAGTGTTCTGTTGAAGCATTCCACTATAGATGCCTTCTTATCTGATCTAGTCTTGAGTAATGATTCACATTATACTGTTTCACAAGTTGTTGGAATTTTGTATTGAACCACTCTTTACCATCATCGGTCTGTAGATTTTTCATTGGATGTTTTTCAAATATAGGACACATAACCCCAATAAGGGGTTAATATAATAATATTGGGGCATAACCCCAATAAGTCATTGGCTGACTTATTCCTAATTGGGATAGCAAATGCAAGCTTACTGAGACACTTTATGATTGCAATAATGTACTTGAAACCTTTTTTCTGTCGAACATACAGTATCATCTCAACAAGGTCAGCCTGATAGAGGTCATCAAGACCTCTGACTGTAACCTTTCTTGTTGGAAAATTCTGACGAGCTTGTCTGTGCATTTCTTGCGCTATCACTGTCTTATCCATACTGGCGATATGAACTTGTTAATTAGCATTTATATGGGCAACAAGTTTATCAGACCATGATGATAGCAAGTTGTTGACCTCAATCATCTTGAAAGTCATGATTAACCAACTTCCTGCATAAATATAAGTTTATCAGAGTAGGATGCTTCCTATTGTATTGAATCTATCTTATAACAGTGAAGGATGTAATATGAAGCTAGCTTCATCTCACACCTTGTGCTTACTCTAGAAGTTGAAGGTTGTATGGAATAAAATGTACTACAATTGTGGTATTACTTGATGTTTATTTACACTGTATGCATGAAAATATACATAGTGCACAAAGATAATTTCAGTCCAATATATCGATAACTATCCAGTGATACAAATCTCCTAGTCTATCGCTTATTTCACAAAATCCTCTGCTGAACACGAATTTCAAGATGACTGCTCCCTCACATAGATCGGTGCAGCTTGACACTTCAGCGTCATGGAAGATGTATGTCAATGTCTCCAAGAAGTTTTGAGCCATTCCAAATGGTTCAGGCAGGTCCTTATCCCCATAGCTCAGGAATGGTTGTATGATCTATTGGTTGCTGGTTACTAGTAGACAGTCTCTGCACTCACACATGTCTGCTTGCTCCACTGCAGGCTGATGTTAGTACTGGGTCTGGCACAGTAGCAGGAGTTGTAGTAACAGCAGTACTAGTTGGAGCAGCAGTACTAGTTGGAGCAGCAGTACTATCTGAGGTTATAGTACTAGTGGGAGTTGTAGTGCTAGCAGGAGCTGTTGTACTAGCTTGAGTAGTTGTGGTTCTAGCAGCAAGAGTTGTTGTAGCAGTTGCAGTACTCACTGGAGTAGTATTAACAGTGGTTGCTTATTCTTCACAGCATGGTGCACAGACCTCAACTGATCTTGCAACAACTGCTTCCAGAAAGTCCAGTGATGTGAATGTTGGGTGGAGACAGGTGCGCAGCTCGCTTGCAGAGAGCCCCCTCCACAGATCGTTCCCCGGCCATATTCATGTACCAGTCTCTGATATACATGTACATTTGATCGATTGCTGACTGATTACCTCATAGAGTGGGAATCCTGGATGTTAGCAGGCACTGTTGCATATGATGGATGTTCAATGTATCCAGACCGTGTTCCCTTGATGTGAGAAATTCCTCAGTCCTGTACTTTGGATCCAATGCGCTGACACTGAGTGCTAGCACAAGGTAGAGTGCTGCTTGGTAGATGCTTGTAGGCGCCATGATTGTCTAATGATGAATGAAAGCCGGTGCCTCATCGTTTATACTTCCTTTTAGATGACTCATCTTTCTCAGTATTCCACTTTTTTCCTGTTCACACCATTTAGGGCAGAAGTCCATGTGATAAGGTTTTCTGCTGACATGGTCTAGAATCATTCTGCAGAACGCATATTGCACAAATCTATGTATGTAGCATTGACTCTCATGAGTTCAATAGCATTGATGTCATGTTATAACAATTATTAATTTTCAACAGTATCCTAAAGTACATTCTGTATGAGATCGTTTTATCTATATAATTTTCAGTTCTCTAATGATGGCTGTTACTCATTATCACTGTGGCATAGCTTTTTTGCAGATGGTTTATCAACTTCTCTATCATCATCATCATCATCATTATTGCTCCTTTTACAAGAGAGAGAATGATGTCCAAATGCCAAAGTATGAACTCCATCATCCGATATATGTCTCTTTTCATCAGCATTGCTTAGTGCTTTTTTCTTCCTGGTACCAAAAATCACCTGCTTCCTAGAGATGTCTTTGTTCTCATAGAGACAGTCGAGGTAGTGCTGAAAGGTGATGTATTGTTCAGCATCTGGGTGGGATTTCAGCAGCTCTTGTCCAAGTATTGGTCTCCTCACTCCTTTGGCTTTCTTTATCAAACCACTCTTCAATTGACTTGGATCTTTGGTGAAGCATCTGCAGGCATACAGCTTTGATTGTAGACCTACATATTCATGAGGAGCTCTGCCAGCATATTCATCCTTGAACTTTCCAAGTACCGGTCGGTCGGATACTCAGATGTATCAAAGGTGTCTTTCAGTTGCTGGTTGTTGATGATGTCATTGTAGAGGTTCTCAGTTCACACAATGTAGAATAAGCTGTTCATATCCTGGTAAAGCAGTTGCAGGTTGTCTTTGTATGTAAGTTTCATCACATCATGGTGGAATTGATACATAAGGGTCTTGCTAATGTCCAACACTGTCAAACCAATGTAGATAGGTTTGTTCAGCTCAACTTTCTCCTTGTGCAGTGTCATGGTGCAAATGTTCTCACCAAAGATGATGCGGTCCTTGTAGCTTGGTCAGGCAATCAGTTTTCTTAGAGGTTTCTCATTGTTGACAAGCTCCATGTTCATACACTTCCAATCATTCTCCATCATCTTACCAAAAACTGTATTATTCATCAGTTTGAAGAATTTTTTTTTCAAATTTGTTCCTTGACTGTTGTCGAAGTCTGGTGTTTAGCATGATGTAGGGTGCTAGGAAGTCCTTCTGCTCAAACCTTATACCTCAATAAACTTTAGTGATTTTCAATCCATGTTGCACTGCTTGCTTGAGGGTGCGGTAATGACATACATATCATTCACAGTTGCTTAGAGTTGTCATCAATCTCAACGATCCTGATTTGTGTTTTTTGTTCTCAGCTAGGGATGGAAAATTGTTGTGGAAGTCATGTAGCTCAGCAGGGTACTCAACATCCACCTCCAAGATGTAGCCAATCTTTTGAACATCTCCAACACCATCAATACCTCTGCTCACCCCCTCCAACTCATCTTTTTCAATCCACTGGAATTTCCGGCATGGGAGTGGTTGTCACATCGCCCAGCCATACAGGTTGTTTGCACCTGTGTACAGAAGATATGATGTGGGCTTCTTGGGGTCAACAGGTGCTCCTGTGTGGGTGTTGTTGGCAATGGCATGTCAATGAACACGTGTTGTTATTCCACCTCTGATGTCTCGTTCAATGAACATATACATGTTGTAGTCAGTTAGGAGTTCCAGTTCAACTTTTGTATACTTCAGCATAACATCAAAGGAGAAGCCTGGTGATGTGAAGTAGTGAGCACAATCCAAGAGATAGTTTTCCAAGCACATATCTCTGAAGCTTTCAAAGACATTGGCCAGAAGGAGAACATCTGTTTTGAGGTATAGATCACTGTACTCTCCCAAGGTCTTGCAGTTAAATTTCTCCCACACTTGTTGAGCATGTTTATATGCCTCATCACTGATGTGGTGGCTGTCAGTTAGCTTGTGAGAAACGTTTCCTTTGGTGGTAGTGAGGTCTCTTCCAGTTTCTCCCACAAGTCACAATAATTGTAGGGGAACACACCCTTTCTGGAAACCAATTCCAGTTTGTCTCCAAATTCTCTAGTATGTGGTAACACTGTTGACACTTCTTCCGAAGACTTGACAAGGTTGGTGATTAGGTTGTCCTAGCTGTCCGGTGTGAATCTGAAGGTATCGATGAATCGTAGGTGCAGTTGCAGGGAAATTTGTTTGGTGAATGATATGTACTTTTCTGATGTGTTTGGGATGACAGACAGCTGCTTTTTATTGGTTCCAAGGTGCGGTATAATCAAGTGAGTGTTGTGATTGGAAGAGTTGTGAAGAAAAACAGGTAAGAAGAAGAAGATATTGTACGACATCTTTGGAGGTTGCACTTGTTGCACAGAGCATTCTGGTAGACTCCTGTTATATGAAAATGGTCCTACACCTTGTCACCATTGAATGGTTTCTCGCAGGCTTCACAGTTGCTAACAGCATTGTGTCTGGCTTCCTCCCTCTCAAAAAGTGGAAGCATCTTTATTTGATGATGATTGATTGCCTCATCTAGATCTCTCACATGCATGGTTAGAGATTTGATGAAGTGTTCGGCTGCATCAGGTCATCTGTAGACAATTGGTTCCTGAGAGATAAGGTTGGTGATTGATAGCCACAATGGAATTAAGTTCTTATCTCTAACAAAGTAGAGGCAGTAGCTCATTGCAGTGTGATGCTGGATCACTTTGGTTGCCTTCCCAATCCATTGTTGCTCTTCCTCGGGCTTCTCCAGTAGACATTCAAAATCTGCATAGACCACCAATGGTAGCCTAAATTTATTCAAATGTTTCTTGAATTTCATTGTTGGTGAGCTTCCATCTTCTTCTTCTTCTCCTTCTCCTTCTCCTTCTTCTTCTTCTTCTTCTTCTTCTCTTCTTCTTCTTCTTCTCTTCTTCTTCTTCTTCTTCTTCTTCTTCTTCTTCTTCTTCTTCTTTTCTCTTCTTCTTCTTCTTCTTCTTCTTCTTCTCTTCTTCTTCTTCTTCTTCTTCTTCTCTTCTTCTCTTCTTCTTCTTCTCTTCTCTTCTTCTTCTTCTTCTTCTTCTTCTTCTTCTCTTCTTCTTCTTCTTCTTCTTCTTCTTCTTCTTCTTCTTCTTCTTCTTCTTCTTCTTCTTCTTCTCTCTTCTTCTTCTTCTTCTTCTTCTTCTTCTTCTTTCTTCTTCTTCTTCTTCTTCTTCTTCTTCTTCTTCTCTTCTTCTTCTTCTTCTTCTTTCTTCTTCTTCTTCTTCTTTCTTCTTCTTCTTCTCTTCTTCTTCTTCTTCTTTCTTCTTCTTCTTCTTCTTCTTCTTCTTCTTCTTCTTCTTCTTCTTCTTCTTTCTTCTTCTTCTTCTTCTTCTTCTTCTTCTTCTTCTTCTTCTTCTTCTTCTTCTTCTTCTTCTTCCTTCTTCTTCTTCTTCTTCTTCTTCTTCTTCTTCTTCTTTCTTCTTCTTCTTCTTCTTCTTCTTCTCTTCTTCTCTTCTCTTCTTCTTCTTCTTCTTCTTCTTCTTCTCTTCTTCTTCTTCTTCTTTCTTCTTCTTCTTCTTCTTCTTTCTTCTTCTTCTTCTTCTTCATAAGTGGTGGTGGCTTCACTGCTGTTCTAAGTGGTGGTGGTGGTTTCACTGCCATCATTGTCATGGAGGAGTAGTAAATCGAAATGATCTTCCTTCATTCCTCTCGCAACACCTCTCGGATAGATAATACATTTGGAATCCATCCCATATATATTAACAGTTACACTCGGATTATCCCTCTCGAAACGGTCAATTCGATTGATGGTAGTGGGGAAAGAAATTCCGTTGAAATTGTATTTTTCAATGAGCTGATGATATCTCTCATTGATTCGTTGAGGATTTGCTCCTTGCACATGATTGGCAAGGATTGCCCACTTGAAACATTGTTGATCGCTATTCTTTGGATTGATGATGGCTTTTCTTGATTCTATTTTGGCTGGCAGTTCAATGTAGGAAAATCCTCAAAGTGGTTTGTGCTTGCTTATGCGTATGAGGAGACCGTCGATGATGAGAAGATTCCATCCACTAGAGTTGCCCTCGAACTTGGCCTCTTCTTCCAACAGCTTCTTGCATGCCTCCCTGATAATTCCAGCAAGATCGTTGACATTGAATATGGAATAGTTCCGTGTCTTGAAGGCTATGTTCTGGAATTCTTCCTGCTCAATGTTCTTCTCATCAAGGTGGCTGCGTTGGTATGTAGCCTCCAACAAACAGGTTGACCTTGATTGGCCCGTGTGTCTGGAACTCCTGACCTATCACATCAACAATCTTCGTCTGCAGGCTGTTTAGTAGAGAGTGGAAGTCCTTTGCTGGGTTGGATGAAGAGTTGTTGTTGTAGAAGAGTGTCCAAAGGTTGTTGTTGAAGGCCTCCTCCAATGTACAAAACTCTCCTGACGAGCTGCTGGTCTGCTGGCATCTTGTAGCTTTATTCATCTGTAACATAGGGTCGCCGCCAACCTGTCTCCCCAACAACTAGTCTCCTCGCTATTTTGATCACAGGCATCAGTAAATCCCCTGGCCAAATATACCATTGCTGTCAACTAGTCTCCCCAACAGTAAATCCCCTGCTGGATAGGCCTATGAGGGGTCTGGTTGTCGTGATTGTGCCCGACAACTAGTCTCCCCAGACAGCTAATACCCTATTGAACATTGAAACCAGTTTGAAGCAGGCGGGGAAGTACTACAATCACAGATACTGTTGTACATATTCTATGAATGCGATAATTAGAAGGAAAGCTTGTTGATGTTGTCACTTCTATCACTGCAAACATAAATTTAAAAAAAAATTATATCTCTTTCCAAATTCAATTTAACTCTAGGATCTGGAGTCCTTAATCCGCCCTTAATAAAAACATTTAATCAGTCTATATATCTCATATTATCTCCAGTCAAACCTTCTGTAGAAGGTTTCGGAGAAGATAGTTCGTCTGGTGTTTATTTTTATCGTAGAAATAGATGATTGATAACCGAATTTGTTATCAATTTCAAACAGATTCGGTTTATAATAAGACCTTATAATTTTGTATGACTATTCTCATCATTATTCTTGTTAATATTTTGATACAATAGACTCCCTTCTTATGGGGGTACCAGGACGAAGGAAAAGAGGAAAAAGGAAGGAAGGATCATTACTTTGTATGGCAAAGCAGCACTTTAAATTTGAGAAAGAAAAGAAGAGATTAAACTTTAATGGTAAGGTTATTCAGCCAGAGTATGGCTTCGTCATCAGCTGAATTTCATTTCAATCAATCAATTTATCAATATCTCTCTCGCTCTCTTTCACTCACTCTCGCTCTATCTATCTCTCACTCTCTCTCTCTCTCTCTCTCTCTCTCAATCACTCTCTCTCTCCCTCCCTCTCTCTCTCTCTCTCTCTCTCTCTCTCTCTCTCTCTCTCACTCTCACTCTCACTTTTCTTTTGTAAAGGGTTGTGTGGCAGAGAGGACCAGGAGTCCTAATTCCGCCCTAATAAAGGCATATAATCAATCAATCAATCACTCTCTCTCACTCTCTCTCTCTCTCTCTCTCTTTTGGTAGAGAGTTAGTGGGGAGGATATTTTTAATATTCTTTCCAAAGAATGGACATTGATATGTCCAAAGCTCCGCCAATTTATGTAGATGCATAACAATATAATTATCTATAGTTATTATATTACAAATTGCTTTTTCATATCATATTCATTTCAATAATTATTTTCTTAGTCTATATTATGTAAATTCATCTATAATTTTGCTGTATTGTAAGTTATTGTATATAAGTGTATAAGCCAGTATATATTGTAATCTATATAAATAAAGTAATCAATCAATCTCTCTCTCTCTCTCTCTCTTTCTCTCTCACTCTCTCTCCCTAAACGCTGCGGCCGACCGTCATGGGCACAGGAATGTCTGGTCATCTGATGGGAGGATCAAGATCTCTATCAGCGAGGGAGGATCCAAGAGGGTCCACACAGTCGAGAGGATGACCGACCTTCAAAAAATAAAGGTAAATTAAATCATTCCAGGATTCGATGACTAAGGTGTCCTCCACTACAATAATAGAAAATTCGTATTAATACATTTCACAGTAGATATACCTTGGCATTTTTCATGAGCTGGCTTTCTGTTCTATAAATGAATCTTTCCACTGTTATTTATGATTATATATAATAATAATAATAATAATAATAATAATAATAATAATAATAATAATAATTTTTATTTCTCAATAAGCATTCATTACAAACACAACATTACTACTAGAAATAATTATTCTATTGAGAAGACACTCCCGAGAAAAATTCTATTTTGGGAGTTGCCATCAAAGTCCATTTGTATAATTTATTTGATGCAATCAATTAAAAATAAATTAACTTAAACCATGAAATGTAAATATTCTAACAAAAGAGCTTACAGTCGGAATTTTTACAAAAGTTATTAATATTTGAATAAAAAATGAAAGTGAATGATGGAGACAGTACTACCATATGTCTAGTAGAATATTGTAGTGTAAAACTAGAGGTTTTTTTTTCAAGAGAATATGAAGAATGAGGTTATGAAAGTGAACATTAATCTATGTTGAAAATGAAAAGAGAGAGATGAATGATGAAAAGCGGCTCTGCCAGTTATTGTCAAAAACAAAAGCAAGCGTGAGAAAGAAAGAAAAGAAAATAGCTCATTCCGTACCTTTCAAGCTTTTACTATTTAATTATAATTCTGTTTGTGTATTGTGGCTTATGGGTGCAATCTTAGCTTGTGAATTTAACTATTTTTTTTAAATAGGTCTTCGATCTCATCCATTGTTAACAGCCATTTTTTAATTTCTTTTTTGAGTTTTAGATAGCATGTTTGCTTTCTTGCTACGATTGGTATGTTGTTGAATATTTTAGGGGCTACATAGGAATAAAATCTATGAAAGCATTCTTTGTTTGGTTTTGGGGGAAGTAGACTTCCCGCTGAACGGAGTCCACAAGTTTCCCGCCGTGGATTGACAAGGTGTCCACTCCTATTGTGAAAAGTTAGTAATACTTTATAGAAGTACAGGTATCTCAAAGGCAAAAGGCCCCATTCCCTGAACAGCGGCAGTGAACTTGTTAAGCGAGGTTTGTTTGCTACAGTGCGAATTATGTATTTTTGCCCAGTTAAGATTGGTTTTAAAACAGAAAAGTATGCACCTCCCCAAACCGTTATTCCGTATTGCAGCCTGCTCTCAACAAGTGAAAAATATAGCGTTCTCAGCAAGTGCTTAGGGCAGAGTTTGTGGATGAAATATAATTTTCTACATGTCACCCTTAACTCTTCTCTCAATTTTTGTATGTGGTGTGCCCAGCTGAGCTTGGAATCGATTATTACGCCTAAGTATTTTACAGACTCAGACTCCCAATTCTGTCACAGTTGCAGTCTATGTCAAGATTTTTGCACTTATCGGTATGAGAGGGAATAGCTAGAGGTTGTGTGTTTTCTGCTTTAGATTTTAGTTGGAAGACGATAATTTTTGACTTTTTAGCGTTGATCTCGAGGGAGTTAATTTGAAACCACAGGTTCAAACGGCGTACATCGTTTGTAATCATTTGGGTCAGCTGAGTCTTAGTTTCAGCGCAGTAGCTCAGAGCTGTGTCATCAGCAAATGCTGTCAGCGATCCAATAAGGTTTCCTTCGCACAAATCATTTATATAGATCAGGAATAATTCGGCTGATAGTCCTGATCCCTGCGGAACGCCACAGGATGAGTATCTCTTGGAGCTTAAAATGCGTCACCTACTCTCACTTGCTGCAATCTGTCCACAAGGAAACTTGCAAACCATTTGTTACATACTCCCCTTATGCCGGCGTTATTCATTTTATTTATTAGAATTTTATGTTCTACTGTGTCATATGCCTTCCTTATATCAATAAATAAACTTGCACATTTTTTACTATTATTCACACCATTGTATATTTCTGACGTTAGTTTGAGCATAGCATCTTCAGTGTTACGTCCTTTCTGAAAACCGAATTGATTTTTACTGAAAAATTTATTCTTTGATAAGAAACTAACTAACCTAACTCGTACCAGCCTTTCCAATAATTTGGCAAAAACTGACAAAAGTGTAATGGGTCTATAGTTGTTGGGGTTTTTTTCTATCACCTGATTTGAATAATGGTATGATTATTGCAGTTTTTAGTTGTGTAGGGTAAATACCAGAGCTCAGACTTAGATTATATAAATACGTCAGTACGTCAGCCAGGTGTTCTATCATACTCTTCAACAACTCAGCTCTAATATTGTCAAATCCAGGAGCTTTTCTTGATTTCATTGACATGGCTGTTGCTTTGACCTCTGAGACTGTAATAGGAAAAAAGACCATCGAACCTGGATATTTTACTTGTTGAGGAAATAGCTTGTCTACTAATTCTGAATTCCTTGGTTCTAGAGGGCCCTCCCCATCTAAAGCATTTCTTGTGGATGATACCAGAGCAAAGTGTTTATTGAGTTCATCGGCAATTTCAACCTCGTCCCCGATCGCTTCCCCATTATTATTGACAATTTGCTTTATTTTCTCTTCGCTTTTATTTTCCCCGATTAATGAATTTAACAATTTCCAGCTATCTTTAGAGTTACCTCCCAAATTATTAAATTTATCCTGAAAATATTTACTTTTGGAATCGTCTATATCAGCTTTTAATTTATCTCTGTATTGTTTGTAGTGATTATTTAATCTGATATTATGTAGTAGTTTTTTTGTTTTTTTATACAGTTTATTTTTTATTTCAACTCGATTTAGTAAATTGGAGGTCAGCCACGGTTTGTGTTCGTTTAATTTCCGCGCCTTTATGAGTTTATCAGAGCTAACAGCATTGATACAATCCAAGCAAGGTATACCTGTGATTGATTATAAACGCTAGTCCAGTCAACCTCTTGTAGCCTGATGGAAAGCGCTTGATTATCAATCTTCCTAATTTTCTTGTTATTCCTAGCCTGAGATAATGACTGATTTAGTCTATTTGTACATAGGTTAAGATATAATTCAATAGTGCAGTGGTCGGTAATTCCGTTATTGCAAACATTAGTTGTTGGATTGAAACTATTTTTAGTGGCTGTATATCTAAAGAAAAGGTGATCTATGCATGTATTTGATGTGTTAGAAATTCGTGTAGGCTCATTCACATATGACATGAATCCAAAGCTTGACATAATAAAGTTTTACTCTTCAGTTTGTATGTCATCTTCAAGAAGGTCGATATTTATATCAGCGGTGAAGATAACATTTTCCTCATTTCCTAACGCTGATAGCAAAACTTTTATCTCATCAAAGAACAAATTCTTAGGCAATGAATGAAATCTATACAATGCAATGATGCTCAGTTTAACATTATCAATAGTGAGATTAACTTTCAAACCGTCTGCCGAAACTATTGTAATCTTATCAGCAGTAGCTACCACACTTTCGTCCAAATACACAGCCACTCCACCTGCTCTATAGTTATCATTACAATTTGTGAAACATTTATAACCTCTTATTTGATACAAGTTAGATTCATCACTGTAAATCCAGGTTTCTGTTAATATTATGCAAGTAGGTTTTATAGTACACTTATTCACAAAAATGGAGAACAGTTCAAAATTTTCACGCAAACTTCTAATGTTTTGAATCAAGCATGAAATTATGCTATTATTATGTGTCATTCATAATGGAAAAATAGGAGTTCGACAATATGAGATCCGATAAATTAATGTTAATAAATTCACTGTTATTCATTAATTAATACACTTGATTCATCATTACCTGCATCAGTTAGATTGACGGATTCATCACTTACACCACGCTGTTTGCTTCTCGTTGTTTCCAGTTCATCTAGGTCATCAACTGTCTCAAGAGATATTACCGGTTTTCCATCACTTTTCCTCATGAGAATCTTTCCATTTCGTATCCATAGGTATTTGTACGCTTTTTCAGTTTTTGCAACTTTCGCCAGGGCTAACACTTTTCTTCTTTCTGGAGCGAGGCTCTCGTTCACGTACAGGGGAATGTCGGAAGGAAGATTTAAGTGACGGGTCGAAAAATCTCTCTTCATTCGGCGCCTTCGTAGAATTTCCTCTTTGTCAATTCTCCTTGTGAGTTTGATAATAATCGGCGGAGTTTTTTTTTTTTGGTCGCGCGTTGGGAGGCGGTGTCAATTGTCAATTTGCATATCCATAAGCTCATGTCCTAACGCCTTGCTCACAGATTTCACTACACCGATCAAGTCCTCGTTCTTTTCCTGTGGATAGTTGTGTAGCTCGAGGCAGTTGGAGCGCGTTTACTGCTGAAGATCGGATAGAGCTCGTTGTAGGTTATGATTTTGTTTTTTCAGGATATTGATTTCTAACGCCTGAGAATCAATTTTTTCAAGGCATAGTACAAGCTGCTCCTCCTGTTTTTCAAACTTATGAAGGATATCTGCCACGTCTTCATGACACGAATCTATGGATTTTCCCAAATCTAGTTCCATTCGTCGGATGTCTGCTTGTACTTCACTAATCATCTGGACCACTTGTTTCAGCGAGATGTCGTCCGAAGACATGGAAGTCTCGAAAGCGATACTCCTCCTCTTCTCTCTGGTACAGGATTCACACCTCCATGTCTTAGGATATAAGGCAAATTTAAGGCAAATTTATATCTATAAAATATAAGGCAATTATTTCAAACTAAGCAGATCCAAATCTGTTAATACTGATTAATAACTTATCTTGATATTAATTCCCAAAACTACGTTCAATGCATCAACTACCTACTATACTCCAGAGAGTACTTAGAAAATCATTATCTCTATTCTTACTAATAATTACATCTCTTACCAAAATTATTTCCATAATTAATAATTTTCGAAATGCTGAATTTCAAATAAATTGGATGACTAACATACGTTATAGATATAGATGTAATCTATAGGTATAGATAGTAATCTCTTCTATATTAGGTGTACATAATGATATCTTCTACTATTGCCACAGCTCGAACAATAGAAGCTATTGTGTGAAGAGTTATTGATAGAACAGAAGGGTGGGTAGTCTGTTCATATGCTCATATAGGGGCTGTGTTTGATTTAACGTTATCTTAGACATTCATCACTTAAATATTATAGTACTCAATTTACTACTTTTAACGTTATTGCAACTCCCAATAGTTAATTATACTTCTAATACTATATGATATTTTTCATACATCACCGTTCAATCCTATTTAAAACTCATCTAAAATAATCTAGCACTTTCTCAATCGTTTCCTCTACTTCTTATTTTTCTTTCTCATTTCTCTTCTTGATCTTATAGTTATAATGATTACTAGAATATTGTTGTAATATTATTACATTTATTATAACTGTTGTGATTTTTGCGATGATGATTATTATTCTTTTCTATTCTTCGTCTTCTTCTTCTTCTTCTCTTCCTTTTTTCTTTTCTTCTTCTTCTTCTTTCCTTGATTAATTCAAGATCACAATATGATGTTCTATTTCTTATTCTATAGTTCAGTATCATAAGTTCTCAATATGTGCACATTCCTTCTTTCTCTTCTCTTCTCCCCTATTATTATCATTATTTTCCCTGTGATTTTTTCACTAGCTATCCAGCATGTTCAAATGTTTATTTCTCTTTCTATATCTATTTCTCTTTCTACCTTTTCTCTTTCTATCTGATTACTTTCTACTAATATCCATATTTGATATTCGATTCTTTCTCACATTAAATCATACTATTCCTCTTCAATTTCATGCAAATATTATTCATTATCAGTTGTATTATGTATCTTTTCTCAATTGATAACTTTCTTCAAAGATTTTTCGTTTTTCTGCTGGCTTTTTCTTCTCTTTTGCAGTTTTTACTGGATCCCATTTCGCTCTATCTCCACCTTGAACACGATCTTATACTACTGGATTCCATCTCTCTCTATCTCCACTTGGACTCGATTTTCCACCAATGGATTCCATCTCTCTCTGTCACCATGTGGACTCGATCTTCCACTACCGGATTCCTTCTCGCTCTACCTACACTTGGACTCGATTCTTCCACTACTGGATACCTACTCGCTCTATCTCCACTTGGACTAGATCTCCCACTATCAGTTCTTCCTCAATCTTCATCTTATTCACCATTGGGATTATTCATCACTGGAACTCCACAGATCACAACATCTACATCTTATTGTGTTTAGTGCATTTTTTGAACTAGTGTTTTTAAATAGTGAAGCAACCCGAACTGTCAAGGCATACAGAATGTACTCGAATCAAGAGACTTTTTCATTTAGGTTGAGTTTTATCAGTTTCACCCCCATTTTCCCCGTCATGTTTCGTTCTGAGGTCGGTTCACGGTTGGTCTGCTGCTTCCATGATGCCTCTCACTGACATGTCAGCTCGCTCGCCCTCAAGTAGGTATGCTTATTTTAATAATAGTAATAATGACGCAGGTATGTTTTTAGCAAATAAGCTCCACTCT
Organism: Nilaparvata lugens; assembly: GCF_014356525.2. Taxonomy (NCBI): domain Eukaryota; kingdom Metazoa; phylum Arthropoda; class Insecta; order Hemiptera; family Delphacidae; genus Nilaparvata; species Nilaparvata lugens. Next base: position 43,958,024 of record NC_052518.1, on the reverse strand, counting down.
TTCAAAAAAATTTTCAAGGCTGCTCACCTTAAGGTCCAATCACTCAGCTGCCACATTGATGAACTCAGAGCAAACTTCCGCTTTCAGGACTTCAATATAATTGGAATTTCCGAATCATTTTTGAAGCCTAGTATTTCATCAAATTTTGTTGCATTACCTGAATATAATCTTTTCTGGAATGATAGATTAAATAAAGCTTGTAGGGGTGTAGCAATTTATGTGAAAGATGATATCAAAACAAAAGTTTTAATCACATCTAAACAAGAGTATTGTTCCAGAACAGAGTTTATGCTACTTGAATTATCCTTATCTAGTACTGATAAATTACTAGTTGGTATCTGTTATCACCCACCAAAAATAGGTCATTTCACAGATTTCGAAAATGCCTTGCTTTCTCTTATGCCTTGTTATAACCGTTTACTAGTTATGGGGGATATGAACACAGACTTGAACATGACAAATCATAACTTTGACTACTTTCAACTGACTACTATTTCCCAATGCCTGAACATGACTATTTCACCTCTCGATCTGACTAATCATTTTAATGAATCAGACACACTCATTGACCTTCTCATTGTTAGTGATCCCAATGAGGTTGTTCAAGGAGGCCAAATCTCAGTCCCAGCTATTTCCAGACATGATTTTATCTACTGTGTACTTTCCCATAAGATACCTAAGCCAGAACAGAAAATCATCACTTATAGAGACTCCAAAAACTTTGATGAAGCCGCCTTCCTTACTGATGTGGCTCAGACTCCATGGCATCAAATTGAAGCATTACCCTCAGGTGATGACATGGTCAAGACTTTCGAGAATCGGACTTCGACTTTGTATGACAAACATGCACCTTATGTGACAAGGAGGATTAATAGAAAACGACGAGTACCGTGGATGACTGAAGACATACTTAAGATGATGGGATGTAGAGACAAAGCACATAGAAAATTAAAAAAGACATTTGACTTGAACAGTTTGATTGAATATAGGAGCCTTAGAAATAGAGTTGAACAGGAAATATGGAACTCGAAGATTAGGTACTTGAATTCGTTTATGACAAACTATAGACAAGACTCTAAATCACTTTGGCAGGGAATAAAAGAATTCGGGCTTGGCAAACATAAATTGTATCCCCAAATTGACTTACCATTGAACAATATAAATGACCATTTCGTTTCACACTCTAACCAACGCGACAAAGTTGTCATTGCTAATTATATCGATGATCTTGAAGAGCAGGTTACAAACTTAGATTTACCAATTACTGATCAATTTCATTTCCATCCAATCTCAGAAGAAGACACTTTCAAAGCAATTCAATGTATTCATAGTGATGCTATGGGTGTATACAAAATTCCTATTGAATTTATCAAGAAGATGTTATTTGCTGTTTTACCAACCATTACATACATTTTCAACAAGTCACTTGAAGAAGGCAATTTCCCTGGAAACTGGAAGTTTGCTCTGGTTCGCCCTCTAAATAAAGTTTCATCACTCAATAAAGTTGAGGACTTTAGACCATTAGACCATTACATACATTTTCAACAAGTCACTTGAAGAAGGCAATTTCCCTGGAAACTGGAAGTTTGCTCTGGTTTGCCCTCTAAATAAAGTTTCATCACTCAATAAAGTTGAGGATTCTACGTGCATTATCCAAAGTGCTAGAAAGACTCATTCATGCTCAAGTTGTAAAATTTCTAGGCAACAATAGTAAGCTTCATAACTTTCAATCAGGCTTTAGGAAATTCCATTTAACTGAGACACCTCTGCTTCGTGTCACTGATATAAGGTTAGCTATGGACCAAAGAAAATGTACCATCCTCACCCTATTTGATTTTTCTAAAGCATTCCATACTGTTGATCATACAGTCCTTTTCAATAAGTTGGCTATTCTTGGTTTCAGTCACAACTCGTTAGTTTGGTTTAAATCCTATCTATTAGGTAGGAAACAATGTGTATTTGTTGGTGACAAAAAGTCAACTTGGAAAAACGTTTTGCATGGAGTACCACAAGGTTCAATTTTAGGCCCTCTCCTCTTCACTTTGTATGCTAATGACCTTTCTTCCATTATCAAATTCTCCAGTTTCCATACTTATGCAAACGACCTTCAAATCTATTTGAGCTGTCCCATAACAAAAATTAATGAAACAGTTGGAATAATGAATCAGGATATCAACTCGATAGTGGAATGGACAAAGAAAAATGGCCTTAAGCTTAATCCCATCAAAACACAACCCATTATAATTGGATATTCTCGTCTTATAAACAATATTGACCTTGAATCGATTCACAAAATTAGTGTAGACAGTAATGACATACCTTACTGTAGCTCAGTTGAAAATTTAGGCATTATTATGAATAATACTCTTGACTGGTCAGAACAAGTGAACAAAACTTGTAAAAAGGTATTCTCAGCCATGCATGCATTGAAGAAAATGCACGATATCCTCCCTAGAAACATTAAATTATTATTGGTTCAATCTCTCATCTTCCCACATTTAATGTATTGTAATTCTGTTCTTAACGATATGCAAGTCACTCTGAATGATAAACTACAGCATTGCCAAAGTTATTGTCTACGTTTCGTCTACTCTCTCCAATGCCATGATCATATCACCCCAGCCCACATTGCTAGTTCAACATTAAAGCTTCCTGATCAAAGGCTTTTTTGAATAGTCAAGCTTGTTAGAGATATCTTGAAATACAGTAATCTAAACTATTTCAAATTTGTCTCTGAAGGTAGGAGGATAGATGCTTCACATACTAGAACCGGAGAAAGCACTTCAAGGATACCCAATCATCGAACTACTATTTCCACAAAATCCTTCTTAGTCAGTGCCTGTCGTGCATGGAATGCACTTCCTGTTTCTATCAGGTCTATCGAGAGCCGAGCGAGCTTCATCCTGACTTTAAAAAAACATCTTTTGGAACAAATGACTGAAACTGTCTGGCCCTAGAACAATCACATGACAACCATCCTTCACCCATTCCACCAATATAAACCTTTAAACCTGTTATAGAATGAATTGTATATATGTATTATATAAACTCATGTTATTTCAATTATCCACAACATACTGCTGTATATCACTGAAAGTCGATAACCCTGATCTACTTTCAGCCTACTTCATTTTATTAATCAATTATTTGATCTTATCTACCTATATAATTATTTTACTTTATCAATTTTATGTTTTTTTTATCTTGAATATTCATTTTGATTATACCTTTTGCAATATTTCCATTAATAAATAAATCCTTAGTTTAATTAATGAAATTAACGTTTTGGTAGAGAGTTAGTGGAGAGGATATTTTTAATATTCTTTCCAAAGAATGGACATTGATATGTCCAAAGCTCCGCCAATTTATGTAGATGCATAACAATATAATTATTATCTATAGTTGTTATATTACAAATTGCTTTTTCATATCATATACAGTTCAATAATTATTTTCTTAGTCTCCATTATGTAAATTCATCTATAATTTTGCTGTATTGTAAGCTATTGTATATAAGTGTATAAGCCAGTATATATTGTAATCTACATAAATAAAGTACTCAATCCAATCTATCAATCAATCTCATGGTGAAGTGTTGGTGAGAAAGATAAAATATATGTGAATATCCTTTTCCAAAAATGGACATTTATATGTTTGAACTTCACCATTTCATGTAGATGCATCTCAATCACATTTTTATCATCATCAAATTTCATCTAATTTCCATATTGTTGACTATTTCTTCAGATTATGGTTTGTGAAATTCATTGAATAATTACTTTTTAAATATCATAATCCAGAATTCAAGCCAAAATTTTGTAATCTACACAAATAAAGTGAATAATCTAATCTGTTCATCTGAATGAAGTAAATTTACTATTGTTATTCTTGAAGATGATTTTATGATTTCTCATTCACCATAAAATTATTTTTCTACTCTCTCAATTTAACTTATTCCAAAAAACTTATATCTCCTATCCTCTCTCGTTATCTTAAACTATAAATGTCCCCATCATTCTATACCTTTGTGATTGGCGAAATATCTCACTTTTCTGTTATCACACATGCACATTCCTATCGTTTCAGATTAAACTATTCCTTGTATAGTCAATCTGACCTCGATGGTTTGCGACAGATTTCTGGTGGCTAGAGAAAAATTATAGATTTTAAAAATTCCATTCTGGTGGAAATAGATTTATTTTTTATAAAAAAATAAATAGAAATAGATTTATTTTTTATAAAAAAATAAATCTATTTAAATGGTTGATGCCATTCTGAGCTCAGAGGGTTACATACAGTGATTGATTGGTAAAGGGAGTGTTTGTACGTTCTGATCATTCTGAAAATAAATATTTTTTAAACTATTATTTTCCATTCATTAGTATACTACATAGAGACTGTCAATTATAGGGGATATTTCTTGTATGATGCCCAAATCAGTACATGGTATGATAGAAACAATTGCCAGGTGGGAACGGAATCCAACCCTTTACCGGAGTAGCGACACCATACTAAGTTTCACGCTTCAGTCCTCTAGGCTATCACAACTCAAAAGTTTTGACACATCTTTTCTGTTGAAGAAAGAAACACTAAACTTACAAGCAGCCTATGAAAATATCAGTGATCAATTGGAAAATCAATTATTGGGGATCGATAAAGTGTGGGAAAGTGTGATTGTTTTGTATTCGACCTTCTTCAGAAACCAACCACTCTTATGATACGAACATCCAAATAAAACTGGGGAACAGTTACAGAATCTTTTATTCGCTAGAATCTCAAGGTTTCGAATGTCATTGCATTCCAACATCACAATCACAATATTGTTTGGAGTTTATCTTTGCCTATTATTTCATTGATTTCATATTTATTCCAAGTTTCAATCCATACCTATCGTACAGTATATTGCAATGATAAATAATATGCACAAGAAAGTATACTGAACTAGAATATTAAAAAGTTGAATGCTACAAACTTTTACTACATTCTACTATAATAATAAATTAAAATAGGTATAATAAACATTCTCCAACAGCCTTATGACAGTTCCTCATAATTATAATATTTTGTTCTAATTCAAATTACTAGGATATTATTGAATTATATGGAATATTAATTGATTTGTATCAGAAGTTTTCACCCAGTTAGGTGTATTCTCAAAAACAAAAATATACAAGAGTATACAAAATAAATGTTAATTACTCAAGAACATAATTATAAGATATATCTGATTGGATGGATATAGGTATGAAGAAGCTCGTCAAAAATATGTTCCCAAGCTCCAAAAAGCTGAAATATTAAATAGCCTAATTATTTTTAACTCAAAAATCAGTTGAATGTCCAGGTTGGAAAGTTGAATATTATACAATTATGATTATAAACTAACATCAAATTGGAGAAATTTTTATAACTTTGTTAGTTTTGAAAAGATTGATTTGATACTTCATGGGTGTGTTAATAGTATGGAGGGAATCATTACTGATTCTTTGTAGAATTTCCCTATGTCCCATTCTCACTTCTAAACTGAAAATCCATATGGTAGTTCCGATGTTACATGCGAGAGGATTCAAAAGTCGCGCTTTTGAGTAGACCAATAGTGTTGTTCCACGGGCGATTTTATCCAATTCTGTTCCTTGCCGTGAAGCACAGAGGAAGCTCAGTGTCAATCACATTAGTCAAATTCATGGATCCTCTCTACAACTTGTGAATAATCACTTTAGTGGGGATTTTGGCGCATTGTTATGGCCTGTATTGAGTAATCGCCAGACAATACAGTTGACCTGTGTAGGCATCACAAAACAAGAGTTAATTGCTAGGGATAACTGGATTTTTGTAACACCCTTCAAAATTTTCAAATGACGACCCTCCCTTTCTTGGATCTGTCCCTTTTTCTTGGAAATATTTCTTCAAGGATGCTGATTCTATTATTAATATATTGATAAATTCCTAAAACTTCTTATTGTTTCAATGAACATGAGAGTCTTGTAAATACAATCTATACAATTTTCAAACATTTAAGTCAATCTTAGGGCTGGTGTGAAGTTGGCTGGCAGTAATAATTCTAACTCTCAATAATTTAAAACCTAGAAATCTGAACAAACGTCACATTTGTCAAAATAAACCTGAACTAACGCTAAACTAATGATGTATATTATTTTCAACAATTTTTAGCAAAACTTGACGGCTGGTGTGAAGTTGGTTGGCAGTAATTGTAACTACAAAATCTAGTATCTAGAAGCCTCAACAATCGTCAAAACAATCCCAAATTTGCCAAAACAAACCTGAACCAATGATTATTAGCAATTTTATTTGATCGGCTGTTATCATTTCGGCCAACTTCACAGACATACTATACTAGTTGGTTTTTAAACTTAGGTGGCGAATGTTACACAATTTCCATCATGAACCTCAATTCCTTGTTGATTTTGAATACTTTATATTCAACAGAGCTTAATTTCTAAAAACAGGAGTACCACATTCAGCTTTACCATGCTGAGAGGTGTGGAGGTTGGAATAGTTACGTCCGATGAGCAATTTCCGCTGAGCAATCCATTGTTCAGAATAACAATGAGGATAGGAAGATGCTATGAATGGGAGATCTTGGGTGTCATTCATCATCAGGGACAGTGACATAGGCAGGCCACAAGTGTATACTCGCAATACAATATTATATTGATGATGATTGAATCAGTACCTATCACCCTCCATGAAAAGGAATCAGTAATAATTGTTAAGCAAAGATCGAATAGCTTTCTGCTTCGAACAGTTCAAATTCATCTTCATTATAGCCTATTATTTATTTATTTATTTATTTATTTATACATTAATAGATACAATCATTCTCAAATATGAATGATTGGGGAAGGAACAACAGGCTTAAAGCCCAAAACTGTTCCTTTCCCAAATTTAGATAAAAATTGACCAAAAATAGGTTATGTTTACACTACACGTTTTTTGTCCAATTTTGAGTCCAAAATATTATAAACTAGGAATTTAGAATTTAGGAAAGTTGAAAACCAAATTAAATAATAATACTTCACTAAATCATCACTAATAACTGAAAATACTGTATTAATAATTGAAAATTTTAAAACGCGAAAAGAAACTCAAACGTACTCCTAAAACAACATACATATTATATATCTATATATAAAAATTTACAATTCCAACAAGTTCTATCAATCATCTGCATTTCTTCAAGTGAATGAGTAACACTACTGCAAATAAATATAAAGTATAAAGTATCTGACATATATCAAGAAGATTTAAGATCAACTTCACATCTAAAGCAATCCACATTCACAAGCAATCACAAATATTTTAATTTTATGCCAATCTACAATTGTCAATAAATAACTGGAATTCAGTTTTTCAGTCATTTTTAGGAAATTAAATAGCTTTTTCAAAAATTCACACCCTAAGGCAGTGCAAAGGTTAAAATTAAACTTTCTACTGGTGATATTTTTCAAAGTTTTTCAATTTGACTATTTTAAAGTTGAGCATTTTTTGTAAATTGAATAACTTTCTCAGAAATATATATTTTCAGAAACTTCCTGTTTTACTCGATTAACAATACCATGAAGTATATAAGATATATAAGTATATGAGATCAACAATATCCTCTAAATTTCATGGATTTATCTCTTACCAAATTTGAAATGTTCTATCCCAAAAATTTAAACTTTAGACACTCATATCTCAAAAATTAAGATAAAAAATTATGGGAGAAAATGTTTTCTCATGAAAACTTTTTCATTTTGATAGCTTGGTGATATATAAATCGAAAAACTATGGGAAATATCACCAGTAGAGAGTTTTTTTTTAGCCTTTAAAGAGTTTTTTTATTATCACCAGTAATAGTACCCAAATAGATTTTTTCTAATGTCACCAGTGAAATGTTAGTCAGTTGCACAGACTTTTGAGAACAGTTTGTAAAATTGATAACAGTTCATTGGATGAAATTATAATTTAACAACAAATGATTCATTTTTATGGAAGGTGGTGGGTTCTGAAGACCTGATTCAATCATTATCATCAATATATCATATTGCGAGTATACACATGACACTACCCATTCAGCCTAGCCTTCCTCTGTCAGAGTTCCTGATGATTAATGACACCCAAGTCCTCCAATTCTTGGCGTCTGCCTATCCTTATTGTTATTCTGAACAATGGATCATTCAGTGGACTATTTTTTGCTGAATCACTCATCGGATGACACCTTGGGAATAGCCCTCAGGTGGATGGGGTTCAGGGTATCCTTCCCCGCAAATCTATATATTTATATATGTAATATAAAAAAGAAAATATCTAAATTTAGTGGAGAAGCTCAGCTAGGGTGTGAGAATGTTGTAGTAGGAGGACTTTGGAATAACACAAAAGATACACCTGAAATAAGCAGGTTTTCCAGCATTTAAGAATATTTCTGCATTTTCACAGTTTTAAAAAGAAGTAATAGACAGATTCACGCACCGCAAACATGACCAATCCACTTTCCCACAGCTGATTATATCTGTATTCGTACAGAAAGATACAGATATAAAAAGCTTGGCATCAGCTGTTAAAAAATGAATTGCACATGTTCTTGGTGCGTAAATCTGTATGCACCTCAAGGTCCATGTTATATGAGCGCTGATAACTTGAGTTAGCAATGTTACTTCCATAGTGTGTGCTAACAATGCTGTGTGTAACTTGGTTTAGTGCTGCCAGCACCACGTTAACGCCGTGGCATTAGTGCTCATATAACATGGGCCTAAGGTGTAAAAAATGTTCTATTAGAAGAGCTGTGGAATAACGTCAAACATAAGCCAAAAATAAGTGCTTTTCTTTTTCTTATCAGCTTTTTTCAAATTAGTTACAAATGTTCACATGATGAACAAATGTCAGCTAGGGTCTAAAACTATTATGTTGAGAGGTGCTTAATATTTCACCGAAGATATACGCTCAAAGCTGGCATTTTCCAAGTTGTTCTATATTTTTCGGTTTATTTATTATTTTATGGACAGAAACTGTTTACATCTATTCCATAGGTCCATGTGATACTTTTTTAGGTTCAGAGTAAGTTGTATTTCCAGGGGTTTCAGGAACAACTGGATTTGAAAGTGTAAACTTGAGGTAATGGCGGTGATAAATTAGAGGGATTCTTTTCTCCAGTTTTTCATTTAGTTTTCTATGCATATTTCTTCATTTCTCGGGAAATTCATACTTGAGAGAGTTTGATATGAATGTTTCGTAAGTAAACCATGTGATTCCTATCTCAAATTTCAAAGGCCTGCACCGAATACAATAATTTTCATAATAACCTAACAAAGTCTCTACAGAGAAATATATTTATTCATTCCAATAGAAACACAATTTTCTCCATCCTACACCACACAATTTGAATCAAACGGTTCTTAAAAGTCTCTTTTGACTTTTTTATGGATAGAAGCATGCCCATATGAAAAATGCAGATGAGCAAAGCAAGCCTGTCGACTAGTATCAAGTAGTTTCCATCGATAAAACCTATAGTATTGTACTTTGAAATTTTTCAATTCACTTCAATTTTTTATATTATTTCTGCTGTATCCTCCTTAATCTGCCACTGCCTGTGATTCCATGACCCCTGGACCCCGACAGTGTCAATGGGCTTCGTTTGCCTGCAAATCCCATTGAAACAGATTCCTCTTGTACATCATATCACTCGAAAGAGTATTTTGAAGTTGCTTTACTCACTTGTTGTTTTGAAATGTGACTCTTGGATAAGAACATAAAAATATGAACCAATACCTAAGCTGAACCTCATTATGAAGTTTGAACTATTAGTTCTTGAAGAATTTGATATAACTCTCAAAAAAGCAATGAATGACTGGGAAAACCAGGCGTGATTTTAGGAAATCCATAGAGCTAGTGCATGAAATATATATGTCAGTTTACTTGTGAAAACTCCGGCTCTCAGAGCATGCAAGGGGCTTGGTTGTTGGGCTCAGTGACAACAACCAAGCTCTTTGCACTTTTCCGAAGTTACATGCAAAATTTGAAAAATGATTTCATTCCTGTATTTTTGGAACCCTACCAACAAAGCAAGTTTGTACTTGAAGCTGTACTCAAGCACAGAACACAAGTGCTGATTGTTCCAACATTGACATGATGTTAAAGGATGCCCTAAAGAAGAAACAACTTATTAATAGAGTCCTTATTAAAGTATGAATCATATCATTTGATTACAAAAGTATGTACAAAGAGTGCCTTGTGGAAAACGTTGCAATAAGTAATATTGATGAGACTTAAGACCTGTCAGTAACCAGCTCTCTTCCAAGGGGACACAAGACGACCTCCTGACAGCGACCTGCTCTCTTCCTCGGGGACACAAGGCCTCTTGTAAGCGAACTGCTCTTCTTCCTCCCCACCAGTCGTCTATTAAGAAAGGAAGACGTTGCTTCTTGCTTCCTTGCCCCACCCACATCACGACTGAGCGAGGTCAATTCAGAGATACTCCCGTACATCAATCAGGCCACTCAGACGATACTTCTGCTCTGATAGCGCAGAACTTGAATTTAAAGGTTTGAATCGAAGCTACCATAACCCATCTCTACTTCGTCTACTCTACTTAGAACTACCAATTATTCTATATATCCTTATTCTACACAAACTAATAACCTATTTTACAACAAACAATTTTAAAAGATGCCTGGATATTTATACAAAATCATGCAGTTATTTGAGAACATGAATATAATTTAGAAATTGACCAATTAATAACTAATTTAATAATTAATTAACTATGCAGAGTCAAGCATGCAAACATAATTATATTCAAATTCAAATAAATACATGATTCCTAAAATCAAATACAATATTGTTTTCTAATTTCTAATGTGTGTTCCCTATAGGCTAACCTGTATGGGGACACTTCAAGTATTCAAGTTCAAGTATTCAAGTTTATTCATTCATCTCTTGTACAACATAGAAAATCAAATTGACAATGTACATACAAAAATTATTACAAGAAATAGAATGTGGAGCTCACAAGACTTACGTCCGTTCGTGAGCTTCAAAAAGAAATAGATTACAAAAATTTATAAACAAAGTGGCATAAAATAATATGAAATAAAGTAGGATTAAAAAGTAGGAGATAAAAAACACATACAAAAAAAGTAGTAAATAATGGAATTGAAAAGCAGGTAGAAGAATCTTCAAAGTGGAGTTATACATTTTAAACATCGCTAGGCTAGACAGCACAACAGGAACACAAATGAGAAAAGCATAAAGCTGTTTTAGAGTACGGTAAGCTCGAATGATAATATTGGGCTAGAAAAACTTAGGGCTCTGATATAGTGGAGAAAGTAGTGAGAAACGATCCAAATCACAAAAATACTATCTTATGTTACCAGAGAAGTCAGTGGATGCTTTGATCCAATTTATGGTTTCAATCTTTAGTTTATTTGGTGGAGAATTTGCAAACAAGGTTTGGGGAATTATATTCACAAGCTTATCACACCTATAAGGAAATTGCATCCTACAAACACTAAGATTTGTTTCAGTCATGTCAGAAGATCTAAAAACTCGACGTGTATGGTATGGAGTATACCGGATATTAAATAAATTTTTATTTTTACCACGTATAATGCTAGGTTTTTTAAATAGAGCTGTTTGATTGATAGTATTTTGCTTTCCTCGAAAAGTGTTCTGGTCGGGTAGAGCCGCGGCTTGTTAAGTGCAATTTTTATTATATGTTTTTGTATGTTGAAAACCTTACCAATGTGTCGTTCAGCTGCGCCTCCCCAGACTCTTATCCCGTATTGCAGAACAGATTGAGCATAAGCGAAATAGGTCATTTTGGCAAGCTGTGGTAGTTTCAAGAGGCTAATTCTATAAAATTTTTGTATTAGATATTTGGCTTTATGACATAATGACTGAATATGAGTATCCCATCTTAGATGTTGGTCAATCATTACTCCCAGGTATTAACAGACTTCGAGTTCTCCAGTGAAGGGCAGTCACAGCCTGAACCTAGTCCGTTACAGCTATTCTTGTGACTTTTCAAAATTATTTGATTCAATGGTTGAGTTGCAGTATTTGGTGTAAAAGTAATAAAGGAAGACTTTTTATAATTTAAGGTTAGAGTATGATTGTCAAGCCAAGCTTTGACCTCCGAAAAACCCTTCTCAGCTGAAGTTCTAGCTGCCTCCCAAGTTTGACCAGAAAAAATTAAAGTAGTGTCATCAGCAAAAGAAATTGCTTGACCATTTTTCAAGTGCAGGTTCAAGAGGTCATTTATGTATATTATGAATAAGATTGGAGAAAGAACAGTTCCTTGTGGCAAACCATAGTCGAGCATATATTCAGTACTGGATTTATTCCCATTTGATAATATCTGTGATCGCCCTCTCAGGTAACTCGAGAAAAGATTTAAGGGTAATCCTCGAATTCCAATACGGTTAAGTTTTTCCAAAAGTTTTGAATGTGGAATAGTATCAAATGCTTTGGTGAGGTCCATAAATATTGCAATAGATTTCTTTCTTCTACTAAAATTTTCAGTTAAAGTTTTTACTAGTAACGAGATAGCATCCTCTGTATTTTTGCCTTCTTGAAAACCAAATTGGCTGGGATGAATAAAATCTTTTAATCTCAAATATTGTGTAAGACGCTTCTTTATAATTTTTTCCATAACCTTTGAAATACCGCTGAGCAAGCTTATTGGACGATAATTAGTCGGATTTTTAGCATCACCAGATTTATACAAAGGTACAATCTTGGCTACTTTAAATTCATCTGGGAAGAAACCTTCTTCAAAGCATCTGTTAATTATGATATTTACAGGTTTAGCAATGCTGTGAGCTATGTTTTTTAAACAACTGTTACTTATGTCATTTACACCTGGCGCTGAATTGGATTTCAGTGTTTTTATCGTTTGAAAAATCTCTGATTCATTTGTCGGGAATAGGAAAAAAGAGTTATGGAAATCAATTTGTGAGTTGTTAGAATTATGATGACTGATTTGAGGTTGTATATTGGTTACATTTTCGTTGTTTAGCTTTTCTGCCAACTTCCTACCAATAGATGAAAAATGTTTGTTCAGGACTTCAGGATCAATATCATTATTTAAAGCTCTCTTTTTGATATCAAGTATCTCGTTTATTGTGTTCCATGTTTTCCTAGCATTACCCCTACTTTGATCCAATTTATTTTTTTAGTAATTGATTTTGGTTTCCTTCAATAATTTGTTTAAAGTATTCCTATAGCGAGTATAGAGTTCTTTTAGCTCATTGTTATTAGGTTGTTTCAGTAGTTTTTTGTGCATTTTGTTCCTGGTCTGTATAGCTCTAATTAATCCTTGGGTGATCCAGTTTTTTAATGGTCTGTTTCTGTGTGATACCTTGATTTGAGTGGTTGCATTTTCTATGTGGGTAATAAGTGTTTGTTCAAAAGATTGTACGAGGGTTTGAATGTCGTTGTTATCCATCACACCAGTCCAGGATTCATTTTCGAGGCATTGTAATAATTTGTTGTAATCTATTTTGCCAATAGTGCTGGTATTAGAAAATATACTATTTGATTCGTAAGCAGTACTTTGACCTCCTAGATGAATGCTGGTACAATAGTGATCAGTAATATCAGTCTTGAAAATAGCACCTATCACTCTATCTGCATTGATATTTGTATTTTTGAAAAATATGTGGTCTATACAAGAGCTTGAAATATTCTGAACTCGAGTTGGTTTATTTATATACGATGTGAAGCCATTTGAAGTCATAATATTAAAATAGTCAATAGAGGTATCGGAAGTTTGATTCAAATCGATATTAATATCACCCATAAGAATAACATTTTTATAATCCCTCAGCTCCCTTAAAACATTCTCCAAGTCATTTAGGAATAGATTAGCCGATGAGGAGGGTGATCTGTAGATTGCAATCAAAGTAATTTCGAAATTTGTGGTGGGGTTTCTCACTTTCAGGACCACTGAGTCTGACTCTGGAATGTCAACACTCAGTCTGTTGAAAGTGAATGCATTACTGACAAAGACACATACACCATTATTTTTATTTCTCTTTCCAGGCTGATCTATTGATGTGTACCAATTTAATATGTAGTTAAAAGGTTCGTCTTCGCCCATCCATGTCTCAGACAGCACTATAATATCAAATTTTAGGTGACAGTTCTCTATTGTGTAAGCGAATTCATCAAAATTCTTATTCAAGCTGCGTATGTTCATATGAACCATACTCATTATACGTTTCTCCACTATATTGGCAAAATTAATTGGTGGGGGAAGTAGAATATCGTTAATTTCAATAGTATTGTAGCATTCCTGTGTTGCTTCATTGTCAAAGTTTTCCACTATAACCATAAACAATCAAAGAAAAAATTTTTTAAGTAAGAAAGATAATGAAAAATATACGATAAAAATTGAGAACACAAAATCTTGAAATGTATTTTAGATTTAAAAGCTAATTCTCCTCAAAATGAAAGAAATAATATATTTAGAAGTAGTAGAAGGAAAAATTAATAAATTTAGCAAGGGTAAGGGAAATAGAAAAAAAAATTAGTCGATCACCTCAGCCTACCGGTGATAAAACTTGATTTCTGAACCGTAATATATATAAAACAGAAATATTTATATATTATGAATTGAATTGAAAGACAATCAGATCACAATAAGATCAGATCTATCAGCGGGAAGTGATGTTGAGAAAACGGAGCATTTCCAATTTGCAATGATGAATGTGAAATAGATAAGTTGTTATCGGTATTTTATGAAGCTACCAGCCGCATGCCCACAAAATAAAGGGTGACGGAGGAAGAGGAAGTCTTAAGATCGGTAGTAGAGAAAGAAAACGATTAGCTATAGAAAGCTTACTTATTGAATCGTTATGATTCTTCCGTTATGTCGATGTGCAAGGAGATTCTCGCTTCAGTTGATAAGATTAGTTTCTTGTTTACTGCAAAACAGAATCTAGCCTTCAAAACATCGGTCCTAGAACTGAAACTCTTGAAACGTGAAAGAATGATTGCTGTTTGATCAATTTAGTTTGTTCTCATGACTGATTCATTCAAAATTATATTCAAATAAATTATACTAATTGTAACTTGATAGAATAGTTATGACTATTGTTCAGTTTCAATGAATTTTACTTTAAAAAAAGTATGAATAATAATTGAAATTATAGACGTAAACTAAATGCTTCGATCTGCATAGCAATTTTAGTTGAGATATATTTACATCGATTTCATTAATTTATTATAAATAATAAAGTTATTCATTAGGATTTGTCAGTTACAATACGTATTTTATGTGTTAGCGAAAAAGATTAGAATGATGGATAAAATCCAATTTTAGATCTAGACTGCAGTTACGTACTAAATAAATACTGTATTGAATGGACAATAAATACTTGAAATTTAGATTGAATATAGAAATAACTTGAAAAGAAAAGAAAAAAACTTCATCGTTCAACTAGATCTTAGCACTTGACTGTGGTTGGTACGGCACATAAGTCCTCTTCACACTTCACAGTGTGAATTTCACCATTTTCGAGTATTCTTATCTTTATCGTATCAGTTTTGTCCACCCAAACATATTTGAAGCCGAATTCCTTTTGTAACTTCCTGGCTTTGGATAATAAGATTTTTCGCTGGGCCGTTAGAGAAAAGTTTATGTAAATTGGACGGATCTTGAATACATATAATATAAAAGTAATATATATATATATAAAGGGAGACATTGCTCCTTGCTCCCTTGCCCTGTATATATATATATAATATATATATATATATATATATATATATATATTATATATATATATATATATATATATATATAATATATATATATATATATATATATATATAGATGTGAATAGTATATGATACAGAACATAATGACTGAATATGATATAATATTAAAATTAATCAATTTTAAATTTATAATAATTATTGCACACTTTTACAGGCACACACATACACACCATGCTTATAAGGGGTGTCAAAAGGGGAGTCACACACTTTACATACTAAACGGGCTCACCAATACCGCTGAAATTTTACAGAATGATTTGATAATTATGTATAAATACCCCCATAACAAAAAAAATCACATTTCAATAGATCTCCGAATAAAAGTTATTACTGGATGACTAGACATTGACAAGACTGTGGACAATGTTGCCAAGTTTCAGTGAAATAAATCTAACAATAGACTTCCGGATTCAGTATCAAAATTAACAGTAGATGAGCTTTTGCCGATAAATACCAGTTATGTGCTCCATCTAGTGGGATATAAACCCACAAAGAATACACAAATCATCCCATTCCATCGGCTACAAACTCATGGAGCATACACCTTTTGGAGTCCAAGTTTGGTCAGTCCAACCGGCAAAGTGTGTGTATTCAGAAGTGGCGCGGATCTGGTGGATTTTTGTCTAAGCTCAAGTATGTGAAGTGTAGATGCAAAACTGCACCCCGTTTCGTATTGTGCACACAAAACACACATACACAACAATTTAAATTATATAACTTATGATACTAAAAAAATATGAACATCCTAGTAAAAAAGAAATACAAATCCTATTCAGCAACAACTTCCTCCTCGGCGATCACGTCAACACCAATCAACTCATCCCAGTTGAGGGGCTGTGGTTGGGCAGCCTCTTCCTCCTCCTCCTCCTCCTCCTCCAGCTCCTCCTCGCCGACAGCTGCTGCTACATTGCCGAAATTGGAGGCAAGGTGCGACAGCCTCCGTAGACACCTAAGGCACTCCAGGGTGATTGCTCCTTGACAGAGGCATGCCATACTTTGCTGCACACTCACTGTTAGGAGCTGTTGAACGTTTGCCGGTAGTCAACGAGCTGGCACGTTGCCGACCTGACGTTTTGCATTCTAGAACGCTTCTTGCTCGATCCCTTTAAGTCCTCCTGAAGAGTAAAGTAATTTATATCAATGCTCTGAAATCTATATGACATAAACTCTACATCTAAAAGTTGTGTATCCCTAGCTGTTACCTTATAAGCTTTACCATTACTAGGTTTTTTGATAAAATTAAATCTACTTATTGCCAACGACAAGTATTGAAGAAATGAAGGCCACGCCATAAAAAACACAATCATTATTGTACAAGTACATAAGATCACAATTTGAAAATTATTCATATAAAGGCTAAAATATTCATTAACATTGCAAAAACAGTGTCTTATCAGAGAATCCTGGATTTTTAATTTAAAATCTCTCACAGACAAGTCTCTAATGTTCAATGGTGATTGGTTGAACTTACGGATTTCGCCTGTGGTGGCCTGTGGATTTGGCCTGGCTCGGCTTGGGCGAAATCCGTGAGTATGTAGTTATGGCCGGGCGTAACCGGCATGATCATGAGTTATTTCTGGCCGGGCGCGTGTAGTTATCAAAAATCATAATTATTTTTTGTATTATTTTTAGAAATGGAGGCGAAATGAATACTCTTCTAGTATAGTATGTTGGTCAGTATCAGTCTTCACCTAAAAACACCACAATTCTCAGTCAGTTCAGTCTGTGAATTAGCATCTTTATAGTTGCCACATAATATTTAAAATTAATGATAAGACAAGATCAGCTCATAATAATCAGCATTGATTCTTCCATGGATAGTTCAAAAGGAGGAAGGCAAAAAAGAGCAACAAATTCGAGGCAAACGTGTTTTTTATGTATCGGATATCTGAAAAACTATAGGAGATATTGCAAATTTTTCAGATTGATGTTGTAGGAAATTTTATAGGTTCTAGTTTGTACAGGACAGTTATGTCCATAAGACTTATATTTTTCGAAATATATGCGAGAAACAAAAAAAGGGTACCTTTGAAACTCCTTCACCACCTCATCACAGGGGGTATGTGTGGGGACTTCAAAACAGAATTTCAAGTGAAAATGAATAGCAGAAATCATGTCGATGACAGAAATATTACCTCAAGGTGGGTTTTCGTTTGTGCGTAAATGCCATCGTAAACCTTGACAAGGTAGGAATCTCATATTGAGTTGATTCGAATCTGTCTAGACCTGAACCTAGAACCTGAAAGGTTCTGTTTGATTATGCTTTAAAGTAGGAGTTTATGTTTATATTTTTAAATGACAAATGTTGATATTATTTAAAATGTTTAGATTCTTTGATAATAAACATGAATAACGAAGAGCTTTGATCAGCTGCTTCAGCACATTTCAAATCTGGATAATATGAATGTCATTAGACAAAAATGCCTGTCGTTGACGACTGAAAATTACGCACAAATGAAAACCCACCTTAACCTGTTTCCATAATTTTCACCAACCCCATAGACCTATGTGAATCGATAGAACTTTATAGTTTACTTCGTATGATCTGTAAAAAGGTTTGAAGAACATATGTTAAAAATTTGAAGCTAATTGATCAACTCCTTCAAAATTTATTGAATAACATACAAACCTACAGACGGGCAAAGACTGGCCTTGAGTCAAAATTTAGACTAGCCAAATCTTGTTCAATAAAATTCATTTGTTTAATGCATGCTCTTTCAAAAAGACTGCCAATAAAATAATCCAGTTACAAATAATATTGGAATGTTGTCTGATGTTTCTTTGTACAATCAAAATCAGAGCCTTTGATTCTCTGAATCTGAATCACTTCGAAATAATGGGAAAGATTACAAATAAATCAATTACCTTTGAACATAGTTCACCAGTTGGTCCAACCTTCTGTCCAACTGCTCATCCTCGATGACATTCGCTATGGTGCCCAAACCATCAGCAATGGAGTATGGGGGGATCTCCACGCTGTTGGGAGGTCCTCTCATCGCTGGAAGATGGGGCAGCGCCATCACCATCTTCACCGCTTCAAAAACATCGGGATACTCCCTGAACGCTGTCCACAGCCTGTAGCTTCCTCCAAATGGCCTGTAAATGTTTTCTTCATTAAGATCAACATGTTTCTCATTCAATCAATCTATATGACAGAATGATCGACATGATAATTCACACAATAGATTTCGCGAGCATAACCTTCTAGTCATGGCCTTCCTTCCTGAGGACCCAGAATTTTTTTTCCTAGTTATAATTTATTTCATTCTACTGCAGTGCGAGTTACTGTCCTCTGTGGCCAATCTAAATTTGTGTCAGTCGACAATTAACCATGGTGTAAAGTTTTAGTGCCCTGTGAGAACTGTGACTTGTTGTTTTCGTGAAATTATGCTTCTGGGTCCCCAGGACCCAAGGGTCACGACTAAATTTACTTTTTCATTTCTTTCGAATGTACATTTCGAAACTCACTTGACAATAGTGGAACCAACATCCACAATGTTTATTTGCTCCAAAGACCTGCCTGACTGCTTCAACTAGGGCCATTTCGAAGTCGGAAGTGACATACGTCACTTCCCAATCAATTACATGACGTTTCATGTAATTGAGAATCCTCATGTATAAGTCAGTGGTTCACTCGCTCATGAGGAAGTAAGCGATTGGGAGAGCCTGAAAATAATACTGTATTGGTTATTATTCCAGGCACAATGCATCATTGAACAAACCGGATAATTACTATTTATGCAGTAAATAAATATATTGATTAATAAATATTGGTTACTGACTTTCATAAAGAAGTAAGCCTGAGTTTCTTTTCAAGTTTCAAATGTTTTAAACTAATACAATATTTTTCAGTTATCAGTGATATTCTGGACACAAAATTAAACAAAACTATGAAGTGATAAACATAGCCAATTACAAAGTTGTTATAATATTATTATAAAGATAAGCAAGTAATAAACAAGTCCACTTGAACTTACCAGAAGAGTACAAAAAAAGAACAAAGAATACTCTTGTGGAGCTACAATAACATAATATATATTATATGTATATAAGATATACATATATAAATATGAATATATATATATATATATATATATATAAGTGTGAAATTTCTTTTTAAAAACTGAGTTTTAAAGAATGTGAATGTGTTTGGCGCCCGAACAGGGACCCTGGAGAGTTTTTCGTGAAAATTTCGTGAAAATTGTGCTGTTCATTTAACCGCCAGTTTATATTGATCAATTATCAATCACAAGTGATCGCGGAAAATTCGAAAGTCGGGGTTGCAACTGATATGAACCATCATCGAGACCGTCAAGTGGAAGAGTGACTCATCAACACCAACAACCAACAACCACCATCCTGGGGAAGAAAGGCAAGAAGGATAGCAGACCAGACCATAAACTTCTTATCGATTACCGGCCAAGGTTAAGTTCATACCTGGCTCTGGCTGCAGCTGTATCCAACTCCACAGTTAAAGGTAACACATCCTCTACATCTACAATCAGTGACAGTAATAGTGAAGATAACAGTGAAAGCACAATGGATAACCCCCTTATTTCAAGACCAATTGCAAAACATCGCCTACACATAATACCTGAATATACAGGAAACCCAATAGAACTACTTAGCTTTCTTGAAGTTGTCGAAAAATTGAAAAATGACTATTGTAATAATCATATTGCGGAAGCAGCAGACAATCATTGGATTCTCCTTCACTTTTGTAAAAACAAATAACATGGACTTGCTAAAGATGTAATCCTCAACAGTACAGTAGATAACCTCTCAAATTTGATTGATGTTTTGAAAAACAACTTTGCTGATAATAGGGCAGTAGAACAATTAACTATGGAACTGCTTGCTATGAAATCACACCAAAAAGAACACCCCATTCAATTCATAAATAGACTGCAACAAAAAAGAACCGTGATTATCTCAAGACACAAACTCGATGGACTAACTGGTCTAATTCTTGAAACTATCTCATCTCAGTTGGATAAACAAATTGTAATGATTTTAGTCGAAGGAATCAACCACCAGCTTGGAGCTCACCTACAAACGCTAGGAATCAAAGACCTCAGTGATGCAAGACAGGCTATTATCAATAAAAGTAGTGCTTATTTGAAACATTTAGGATTTACTACTGATGTAACACGAATGAATCAAACTTTCAGTAAATCTGAAGGAAAACAAAACTCATCAAATTCCAATCAAAATTCGCATCCGAAAATTTCCATCAGTTTCAAAACCAAAACAATTCAAATCAAAGAAACTTTTCTCAATCTCAAAATCGTGATTTCAATTTCAATCAGAGAAATTTTTCTCAAAATCATTTCAATCAGAGAAATTTTTCTCAACCTCAAAATCATTTCAATCAGAGAAATTTCTCTCAGCCTGCAAATAATTTCAACAGAGGACAATCCTTTCAAAGTAGATTTCGTAATGGACAAAGTTTCCAAAATCACAACTTCAATCATAATCCAAATGCAAACTTCAATAATAACAACCAAAATTTGAATCAAAAATCAAACGATGTGAGTAGTGGTGTTTTGAGAGAGCTGCCTATCCAATAGAAATCGAGGGGTGTGGCCTCCCCCTCCACCCCCCCTGCCATAGTCCGCCATTTTGGCCCCGCCCCCAGCCAATAGGAAGCAAGGGGCGTGGCCACGCCCCCCTCCACCCCCCTGCCCAAGTCGTCCATTTTGGCCCCGCCCACAGCCAATAGGAAGCAAGGGGCGTGGTCAAAATGGCGGCCCTCCACCCCCCTTCCCTAGTGTCGGCCATTTTGTCCCCCACCAAAGTCCCCGCCCCAACCAATAGGAAGAGGTTCCCCAGGCCCCGACGGCCATCTTTGTTGTAGCAGGTGTTCTGACATCTGCCCCAGTCACACCTGCTTCAGCAATTAAGTGGTGCCAATTAGCATATTAAAAATATCCCCACATTTAAAATCTTTAAAATCACAGATATCTAAACTCTCAAACTACACTACTACTACTACTAATCTATTTCCCAGTCATATTTTTTTCTTTTTTTCCTGCATCACTTTGTCGCCTATCACTGAACATTCTTTTCAAAAACAACTCTTGCACCTGATCAGAATTCAAATTATGTTGTACAGCTTCACTCATGTCAAAGATGTACCTCTTTTTGACATATTGTGCAATCAAATAGTATGAAAAGTTGAACAACTGTTCATTTAAATATTTCTGAAAATCTTCACCTTTCATAATCATCTGCATAATGTCATCTTTTAGCTTTTGGTGAGAAGCTAAATTTTTTTCATCAAGTTTCTTTTGCACCTCAGCAAACATAATATTGAATGATGTTTCTAGATCAACTACTTTCAAATTATAATCTTGCCTGTTAATAAAGTTAAGTTTAGTTTGTGCAAGTAGATTGTCTTTTAATTCTTTCAATTTAGTTTCTAGCAAATCTGTATCAACATGTTTTAAACTATTGTTTTTACTTTGTTGTTCACATAATGTCTTCAATTCGTCTGATTTCTGATCAAACAACAACCTACTAACATACTTTAGCTCAATATCATCACTAATTGATTTAGACAATGTTTTCAATTGTGAATCGAAATACTGTTTTTGTTGTGCTATCTCCTTCAATATATCAGACATTGAATGCAATTTACTTTCAAACACTTTTTTAGTAATTAAATCAGACTGTAGTTTTTGGAATATACTAGTTGATATTGCAAGTAATTTGCTGTCTAAATATTTCCTATCTACTAAATCAGATGATTCAGTTTGCAATTTAGTGAATATATTTGTTGATATTTCAAGCAATTTACTGTCCAAGTATTCTTTGTTAACTAGCGGTGATGATTGATCAGACTGTAGTTTTTGGATTATACTAGTTGAAACTTCCTTTAATTTACTATCCAAGTATTCTCTGTTAACTAACGGCGACGACAATGGATCAGACTGTAGTTTAGTGAATATATTTGATGATATTTCAAGCAATTTACTGTCCAAGTATTCTCTGTTAACTAGCGGTGACAATGGATCAGACTGAAGTTTATTGAATATATTTGATGATAATTCAAGTAGTTTACTGTCTAAATATTCTCTACTTGCTGCCACTAATGACGATGTTGCTGCTGC
Organism: Nilaparvata lugens; assembly: GCF_014356525.2. Taxonomy (NCBI): domain Eukaryota; kingdom Metazoa; phylum Arthropoda; class Insecta; order Hemiptera; family Delphacidae; genus Nilaparvata; species Nilaparvata lugens. The sequence goes on along the minus strand of NC_052518.1, from coordinate 43,935,135 downwards.
TGATGATTCACAACCACTGTTCAAAACTAATGGTGCTGTTGTATTAAACACATGATGTGTCCTACCAAATCGATCTATTGTACTACTCACAGCAGTGGCGCTACTGCCCGACATCTCTATCCTTGTCAAGTGTTAAACACATACTAACGACTAAAAGCAACATTGCCACCTAATATAATACCACTTTCTTTCAGTTCTTCAATAATAGAAGCTATTTCAACTGAATGTGATCTATTTCTCGCCTGCTGTGATGAAAGCAGAATATTTAATCTGTCTATCAGTTCATTTGGATTATCCCAGTAGACATACTGTCGACTAGTAGATTCATTTCTTATAAAACCCATACCACTAACAGCTGCTGCTGCTGCATCATCAATCCTAGATCTTTTTGTTTTCCTACTACTACTACTCGATGGAAATAAAGATTGAATAATTTGTGATTTATAGCCTGTATTTCTCTTTACATAACCGCGTCTATCTAAATGAGCAGCGGTAAGCTGCAATATATTACGATATTTTCTTTAATCACGTTCTGTGTACAGTTTCTGGTCAGGCTGTTTTTTAAATAGAAGTTCACACAAACCAACTGTTAAACGATACTTATTATTATTGTCAATAATTAAATAACCATTGGCAATACTAATATCCTTTACACCCATATAGTATTCATTTAGTTTACTATCATAACATATACCATAAGATATACAATTATTTATTTTTTCATTATGAAATTCACGTATATACTCATCAATAAAATCCACTGTTATTGTTGTTTTATTCAAAATATCACTTACATTAGATCTATTCAAACCCTCATCCACATCCATTTCCTTGCCCGTGTCTTTCTCCTCCTCCTCCTCCTCCTCCTCCTCCCTCCTCCTCCTCCTCATCATCCTCTGATTCTTCTTTAAGTCTGCTACTAGTGTGTGCATGTTGTACAAGTGTATCTTTCAATTGTTTTAGTGGATTGATAATTGGTTCTAATGATTTTTGTCTAATCGAATCATTTTCCCTAATCATACTAGTTAATGATCTATGTTTATTAATAATTGACTTACACAAACCTTTTATCCTGTCAATTACTTTACTAGTATGACGATGATGATCACGTTGCACTAGTCCTCGTCTTCGTCCTCGCCGCCCTCCTCTTTGTTTTTTTCTTTTTAATTTAATTTGGATCAATATACTTACCAAGGCAATTACGATATTTACCAGCATCTGGTTTACACTCAGTGAAAATTGAAATAAAACTATGATTTCCGCCACCGCTTTGCCATACATGTGAACATAGATTTCTGAATGCAACAAATGTCATATCAGTTCCAACAAAATCCCTATATATTAATTTTAAATTGTGCATATCCATTTTAAAAATAATCAGCATATTTGCGTTGTCTCTGATATGATGTTTTGAAATTGCGCCATAGCTTTGAATTAAGTACACACAATCTATGCTTTTGTGTCTGCCCATTGTGAAAAAATTACGTATTTGCGGCACACGTGTAACATTCAAATCGTCAAATATTATCAGTGAATGAGTGTCAATATCATTCGGTTGCGGTATACTTTCAATATTGTCAGATTTATAGTAGTTTACACACTTGAGTTTTGAAAAAACAACATCCAATAATTTATACTTTTCCTGATACAAAGACTTACTGAACAAGTATAGGTTTTTGAATTTTAATCCATTTTTATCGAATATTAAATTCAGCAGTACATTTGTCTTTCCACAATTTGATGCACCACAAATTAGAATTCTAGCTGAACTTGGCAAAAACTCACCATGCTTTTTTCTATCTAGACAATTTTTGCCCACTTGTTTTGTATCTACAATTAGATTATCAAAGTTAACTATTGCTATTGACTCTTTTGCTGACGTCATAATAATAACAACTAATCATTAACTCTTGCTGCTCGCGCTTGCTGTTTACACATGCGTGTCTACAGTTCAACTATGCTGTTAACATCGCTACATCCGATGTGTGTGTGTGTGTGTGTGTGTGTGTGTGTGTGTGTGTGTGTGTGTGTGTGTGTGTGTGTGTGTATACTACAAGCGGTTTATGAATGAAGAAAACACGCACATACAATGTTCACAGTTTATTAAAAATACTAGATACATACAAATTTAGCAGCAGCTAAAACAAGTGTGTTGACAATATCTTACAAAGTTGACAATACATAAAAAGTTGAAAATACATACAAAGTTGACAGCTGCATACATAAAAGGTGAAAATATACATACAAAGTTGACAGCTGCAGTAAGGTAAGTGGCGACAAATCTGAGACAGTGATAATACATACAAAGTTGACAGTGTTTTTTGCTAATATTATAAAAAATTGTAAATTATTACAAAGCGTGTGTTTTTCCCTTTCACATAATACAGTATAGCTGTTAGCACCAGCGTCACACGCATTAATTAAGATTAGCCATTGACATGCAATAATCTAAAATATAAATTAATATCTTTTCTTTCTTCTTATCATCATCATCATCATCAACATCAGCTACATTAAAGTCTATTGATTTAATTTGCGAGTAAAGTATGTTTAGTTGCATAGAAAATTGAGCACAGATACAAGTATCTACTACATCAAATACGCTGCTTGCATTTTGAATTGCATCTTTTAAATTGTTATATGAACATATACTTAAATGAAACCTACTATCATCATCATCATCATCATCATCAACATTAACAACAACAACATCACTGAAAAATGTTTTTTTACATAAGCTAACTAGAAAGCATTTTTCAATATCAACACGTTTTACACACATCGCTTTAAGCGTACACAAAAGATCAATTATTCTTTTAATAACACTACACGCATCGTTACCATTCAGCAAATAGAACAACAGTGGCGCATCCATTGCCATTGACATTATGTTTATATCATATCTGAAACAATATGCGAATAAATTTAATGATTTTTGCGCGTTGCACGCAGTTTCTTCTGTTTTACAGACGGAGTAATAATATCACTCTTATCTATCCAGCTAGTTTTATCAAAGCCTAACCATTTAATGAGATATTTATTGTTTGATTTTCGTATTATTCGTTCAACTAAATATGTATTTTGTTTGGACGGTGTTAAGTTTGTTTTCATCAATTGTTCACTATAAAATCTGCCTTGTATGATTTCATTGTTAAGATCGCGAATTACATAGGTTGGCGGTTGTGTGGGATAAACACCATGAATTATAAACAGTTCTGGTGACCAATTTAATCTAAAACTTTTATCAAAAACCTGACGAAACTTACTTATTCGCACTACGTCGCCTAATGCAAACTTTGGTTGATAAACTGTACGCGGCGGCGATTGTTTTGTCTTTTTCAACTGTAACATGATCAAATGCTTTTCATGACGTCGTCTAACACTGGCCGGTGTCATGCCAATCGCTGAATGAATAGTGTTATTATATTGATAAACAATGTCCGGCAAAATGTTTAACCATTTTTGCATACCGCTAGCAGTTAGTCGTTCATACAAACATGATTTCAGTGTTTGGTTCAATCTTTCAACAAAAGCTGCCTTAATTTCAGAAAATACGCTGTAATGATTAATGTTTAACCTATCGAATAGTTGTTTAACATCCTTATTGTAAAATTCACGACCTAAATTGCTTTGCACATTTTTTATACCTTTATTTAACACTAATATTCGCGCTAATTTTCGTTCAACTTCTTTTCCTGTTTTAGTTTTTAATGGTTCAGCAAAAGCATAACGTGAAAAACAATTAATTGCAATCAAAACATAACGATAGCCGTTGTTTGCTCTAGCAAATTCTGGCAATTCAATTAAATCAATTTGAATGAGGTCTTTTATTCCTTTTAATATATATTTACGTCTGTTGAATTTTCTTCGCGCTGGACGGTGTAATTCCTGAGCAATTTTCTGTTGCAAATCTGACATATTTGCGGTTTCGTTCTCCCCTACACGAATGTGGGTGCGTGCGTGCTTGTGCGTGCATGTGTGATTGTTTTTGCTAGAGTTCAGTCACACCTGCAGCACTGCTCTGTTGTCTTCAACAGCGATCTTTCTTCATCTTCTTCTTCTTCTTCTTCTTCTTTAGACGGATGTTGTTTCTGCCACCTTCTTCTTCTTCGTGTTCGACACTGAGCTGTGTCGGAGCAGTGCTTGTTGTATCTAATATGAACTGGTTTAACTAATAGCTTCTTGCTCCACTTTCCTCTCTCTCTCTCACTGCTGCGATCAGTCTGGCGTAACACCAGAGCCGCTAGCCGTTCTGCTGCTGCTATCAATATCTTCTCTTCTTCTCTCTTCTATTAAATAATGACCCCACGCTTTCGTATCTATACCATTTGATTCAATGTATCTTTTTGTGTCAAATGGTGATAATGCAACTTTGGCACACGATATTTGATAAATATCATGTGAATAACTGCGTAATTGTGAAAAGCATTCACGTTGAACTAATCTATCTGTCAGACATTTCATGTACATATCATATCTTAGTTTATTGTTTATAATTGTTCTTGCTACGCCTTTAGCTGCGTGCCTACTAAATTTTTCATAAGAACTATCCTTAATACTACTACTACTACTACCACTACTATTACTACTACTACTGCTGCTACTAGCACTACTGCTTAGTACATATTCAAAACTGTAAAGTTTTGCACGAAGACCGCAAAAAGCGGTAATAATGCCAGATTTTAATTCATCTTTAAATGTGCCAGGCACACCATGGTTCAATTGACTATAACAACAATGTGTGACAGGATAAGCACTTGTGTCAAAATGTTGAAGATTTTGTTTGATAACTGCATAGATATCGTCTGATTTGATATGATATAGCAATGAGTCTGTATCGCTCATGCATAATTTAACACAGCTTGGATCGAACATTTTCAAGAAAATGTTGTAGTGGAAATTGAACATTGTAAATTTACTCAAATCAAGAATTGAAAAACCAGCATAAATTGGTCGATCTAATTTTATTTCTGTTTTACACATTTGTACAGTGACAATGTCTTTGTCAAACACAATCCATCGTTTACAGCTTGGTTTTGCAATCAAACTTTCCAATTTTTTCTGACAAGTAATTAGCTTAAAATCTATTCTTTTCCTATTATTCTCCATCAATTTTCCGAACAGACTATTTGAAAGAAATTTAAAGAGGGTACGTTCAAATGAATTTTTTGCTTCCTTTCTCAGTTGCGCATTCAAATCAATAAACGGTTTAAGCCAGTATGACTGATGAAAAGCGATTACTCTATGTACAGCAGTCAATTTCATGCCCAAGCTTAAATAAAGTTTCAAATTTCTATAGTGGAGTACATATCGTTTACGATTATAAAGGGTGGCTAAAAGACGTGATGACGCGGCGGTGTCGGGAGACGGGCGGCGCGCGGCTGCTTCTCTGCGCAGAGCAACAGTGTTGTCTGTTTGATATGAAGAGAACAGGTTGTAAGGCGGCTGATCTTTTAATGTTGCCAGGGGAAAGCTGTTATGTAATTCGTGTAAATTAACTGGATAGGACAGGTCTGCTTCAACTATATAGCCAGTCTCGGCTTCATCGTGAATGCTTGTAAAATCGCCTAAAGCTGTAATTTCATCTTGTGATAAAAATCTGAAATTTGATTCAGGTAGCTTGTAGGCAATCATTGTATGTGCGTATAAGCTTGTACAATCAAGATAGAGCAAAAAACTATTTTCAATAGCTGGGTTATAATTTGCGCCCATATATTTATTGTTTGCGACTGCATGACGGTGGGGAATGACTGACAGACCACCGCGTAAACCAGATTCTATGAGCAAGTTCATATCAGCATTGCTAATTAATTCTAAACGTACTTTAGTCAAATATAACATTGCATTCAACGAAAAATGTGGTAACGATACAAAGTGTGATACATCCAGTTTGTAAATTGCAAAAAATACAGTCCTAAAATTTTGAAAAATATCTGCCAGCAGTAAGCAATCTGACAAAAGGTAAAGATCATGATATTCACCCAATGAGTTTATGTTAAATTCGCGCCAAACTTTCTGTGCATGCTCGTAATCGTCTACTTGCAATGCTGTGTTACTAAGTGTACTGTAAAATGAGTCAATTGCTGGCAATTGCTGTTCTTCAAATTTTTCAGCATCTGTTATGTACTGATACGGGTACACGCCTTTACGTAGTAAAAGTTTTTGATGATTTTTATCGTTGAATATTTTACACATTACTTTGAAATTAGTATCAATGTTTTCTGTATCACTTGCAAGATTGGCAACAAGTGACTGTAGACTTGAGCTTAAGAATTGATAGCTGTCAAGGAAACGTACTCGATCTATTGTAATTGTGAGGAATTTTTCCGATGAGTTTGCAATACAATCAATTTTCTCCTTTCGTCCTGCTAATGCCTTAACAATGAAATGACTATCATATCCGCGAAAATTATGAAAAAAACAGTTTAATAGTTTTGGTGCTTTTGCATTTAAATTACATGACTTGTGCGTTGCACCGAGAAAATTTCCTGTTGTATGAGAATGGTGCCTAATACGAATTTCGTTGGCTTTAAATTCATCGTTGCACAAAAAACATACTGTACTATTGTTAAAAGCTAATAATTGTTCTTCATTTAATTCAATCATGGGCACTTCTTGTTGCATATCAAAGGAACAGTTTCGACCTATGGCAATGATCTCATCAAGAAATTGCTCAATAATTTTCTCGCCAACACTTGTAGCTCTATAAACGCGTGGGCCGTAGAATATTTCACCTGATTCGTCTAAAATAATAAACGCATAGCCGCAAGCAACATGTTTTTGTGTTTTCCTTGTAAAGCTATTTCCTATATCAGTTCCGAGCAAATCATTTTCATCGTTGTCATCGTCCTCACCGTTATTTGTTGGTACAATAAAACTTTCAAAATCGGCAAATGCAATGTACTTATTTTTTAGTGTGTACGAAAAATTTTTAAACTTTAACATTTCACCCTGTTTAGGTAGTACTGTTCTTTGTATTGCAAATGTTGAACACAAATCCATATGTTTTTCTAGATTCGTTTTTCCATCACAATTTGCTTGCCAGTTAGTAGTAAATTTGTTAAAACAATATGGACAAATGAACACTTGACCATTATGCAAAGACAAGTGATGACTCAGTAGCCATGACAATCCGTTATACCCTTGACGCGTGTTTATCAGAACATAATGCCATTTTTTCGGTGTTGTATCATTTGACAATAGTAGAAGATTGATTTTATGTTCACGGTGTCTGTAAATTGAACAACGGTACAGGAAAAACTTTTTTTTAGCAGCATCATAAGCAATCACTGTTATAGAAATGTTTAAATTTTGCACTTCAAATTTTTTAATATCATGCACTGTAGTAGGAAACTTAATACCGGTCAAATTTAGATTATTTTCAAATTGCATCAGATAGTCAACATTCATATTTCTACGTCTGTAATGAAAATAGCTAAGTACACTCCATACAAAACATTTACTATCATTTGTGTTTTTTACATTTATAACGGCTCTTTTTGCTTTTATAAAATCAGGTGTTTCAATGTATGTACTATTTCCGCCAGCTAAAGGATTGTAACGAGTAATATTCAAATCAAATGAAATGATTCTAACTACAGTCCAACCACTACCGTATCTAATAAATTTATCAAGCGTTGATTCAATTTTCTCTACACCACTAATAAATTGATCTTGCAAAATATCTAATTGTTCATCAAGATTAATTAACAATGACGTATAACTGTAAAACGATGCGTTTGTCATTGTTTCAACGATTTCTTCTTGTTGCGATTGATCGCTGCTGCTGCCGCTATCAACATTTACTTTTTTCAATTGAACAGTTGTAACAAAATACCATTTAATATTTTTGTCAAAATTATCACTTTCTTCAACAATTAATTCAATTACTTTCGGCTTTAAAATTTGCAATAATGTTTGAACAACATCAATGAATATTTTTCTAAAAACAAATCTGTAGCGAACTGCACTCGAATTTATGCTAGTACTTCGTTCAATAGTATAATCCATAGTTTTTCGATTTTGCTAGTTGTAGTAGTAGTAGTAGTATTAGTAATAATAGGTTTTTGCCGTCTTACCGCTTTGAAGAGCTTGTTTCCTGCGGGTCAATGTTTTCAACTTCGTTGTCGATGTTAGTAGCAGTAGCGTTCACGATCCTCGGTTGTGATGAGTTTGTCACGTCTAGCAGAATCAATGATGATGATGCTTCAGCTTGGTGTCCACTATTGCGACTGGACTGTTGCAATGATGACTCCGCGCTCACTCCACCCACATCAATTTGGCAGCCTCTGCCCTGAGCGATGACGCGTCGTTGATCGGCAAAATAAATGCCGTGGCCCCGTCCTTTTCCGCCACGTTTTGGCATATCACACGCAGTGGAAAAGTGCACACGTTTTGCCGGCGGCGAATCGCTGCTGTCAACCACACACCATTCCTCATCCGCCATTTCCACCTCCACCTCCTTGTCGACCGCTATCGTCTCAACCAGGCTGAAAAAACAAACATATAGAATGAAATAATTGTATAGAATAAAATGACTGTGTGTGTGTGTGTGTGTGTGTGTGTGTGTGTGTGTGTGTGTGTGTGTGTGTGTTGTGTGTGTGTGTGTGTGTATACATTTATTTGCAAACGCACATTATTGAATGATCATAATCAGATAGTATATTTTCCAGTTTACTTCAAGCACAATTATTACCTCCTCAGCCGCCATTATACATATTTGTTTGCAGTTGTTAGAGCAAGACAATTGTTTTCAAAATAGAAATTTACATTTATTTGCAAACGCACATTATTGAATGATCATAAATCAGATAGTATATTTTCCAGTTTACTTCAAGCACAATTATTACCTCCTCAGCCGCCATTATACATATTTGTTTGCAGTTGTTAGAGCAAGACAATTGTTTTCAAAATAGAAATTAAAGTAGTCAAATTGTTTACTGCCGCCGCCGCCGCTTTTTCAGTTTGATTGTTAGAGTATAACATTTTAATCATATTTGTTTTCCAATCATTATTGCCAATGAAAACGTGACAATTTTTTCACCGCCAATCATTATTGACAATGAAAACACTCACAAAACTTGTTGCTACTTTTTTACAGTTTGTAAATTAATTTAAAAAAATATTTCATTATACTTACGTGTTGATTGTTGGCGTTGCTGCTTCTTCGCTTGTTGCTGCAGCTGCTGCTTTATCGGATTGTTGGTTGTCCATTTGCACTGTGCATGAAACGTCACACTATAATCGAATGCAAGCAATATCATGTCGCTCGATGCTTTTATAATTTTGAGCCGCTCGGTACCATCAACTGTCAGTTTGTTATCACGCAGAACATGTGGGGGTTGCAATAATTATATAAGTATGCATGTGCACTGCACAATGAATAAATTAATATCTTTCACTCAGCTAGCAGATGTTAAGTCCGTTACAGAGACGCAAGGTGCACACATTTTGCCCGTTCCTTAAGAAATTTGCAAACGTTTCCTTATCAGTGTTCCGCACATCTGTACTAAATTTCGCATACAACATATGCACAAAACAGATATACTTTCTTTGAACTTCTTACCATCTATATTCATCAAGTTGATAATATATAATGACGAAAAACTGCGTCCTTCTGTTAGTATCAGTTTGAAACTCCTACAACACTACGACGATGTCAGCAGATCAAACCTCGCCTATGGCAGCGCCAATCAACAGCGAAACCAATGTAAGTTTATTTTTCCATTTACTCATCTAACAAACTGACTTGAAATACATTCTTCTAATCCAACAGTAGTTTTCTGTTTGTTGTCAGTTTTCTTCTCATACAAATTTAGCAAACTAATGTTATCAGTCTTTTTCAACTGAATACTTCTATCATACAAATAAAGTTCTTCTAATGTGCTCCTAAAACTGATTACCCAAATAACACTCTAGGTGGATGTCTTTGTTGTTCTTCACATGTACAATCTACTGCTAATTAAAACACTGTCATCCCTTTGCGCAATCAGTCTTTTTCAACTGAATACTTCTATCATACAAATAATGTTCTTCTAATGTCCCCTAAAACTGATGACCCAAATAACACTCTAGGTGGATGTCTTTGTTGTTCTTCACACGTACAAACTACTGCTAATTAAAACTTTGCGCAACTGGAATACTTATCACACACACACTGCTAATAGGTTATGTCTTTATCATCTTCTTCTTCTTCTTCTTCTTCTTCTTCTTCTTCTTCTTCTTCTTCTTCTTCTTCTTCTTCTTCTTCTCTTCTTCTTCTTCTTCTTCTGCTTCACACACTTGACTTTTTTTAACAAAATCACAATTTGACGATGATTGAATGTGTAAATCCCTCAATTGATATTTATTGATCGATGTGTCTGCCCACATATGACAACCACTGCAAATAAGACCAAATCCATTCGAATTTGAAAAATCAATACCATAATAAAATCCGTCACTTGCTAACTGTTTGAAATTTTTCGGCAAACATTCCATTTTCATAAATGAATTTTCACGTTCGTATTGTTCATTGTAGTCTGGTTTTTTCTGAAAAGTTGACGTTGTACGAATATTACCAACAAGATAATTGTTTATGAAGCCGCACTTCGGTGACCATTTTTTATGTTCAAAAATAGCATAATCACTCACTTCCCAATTTTCCAAAACTACATTGCAAAAAACACATTTTGTTCTATCGAAAACTTTTAAAAAGTAGAACCCGGCCTCTGCTAAATGATTCGGTTTTGGATATTGATGCGGCCAAATAGTTTTATTACCTTCAAAAAATGAGTCAAGCCTATCGATTTCTTTAAAGTAATTTACCGCTTTCTTCTCATCACTATCGTTGTTGTCACTGTTGATGATGTCACTGTTGTTGGAACAATGAATGCAACGCTTTCTTGCTCGCGGCAACATTTTCAAACACCAACTGAAAAAATAAAAAATAATATATTTTTGCTAAACTTGATTTTTTTCTACAGGAAATTTACACTAACGAGTTGTGGTCCGAGGACGGGGCAATGGCTATGCTGGAGGCTGAACTATTGAGAAGCGACGCCGCACCTGCCGACGCCGGCGTCGAACTGTTTGATGAAGACGACTCATTAATGGAACTATTGACCAGAGCTGAGAACCAACTAAAGGAACAAAAGCTCTGGCAGTATCCACTTCATCAAACGGTTCGGCGCCAGCAACAGGTTTCCAGCCCCGATCACCCTCCCCCTTCATCGCCGCATTGCCAGCAGCTTGTGGTATACACGTCGCCACCACCCGCCACCCGAGCTGCTGCTGTCCGGATCCCCCCCGCCCCCACAACAAGAATCCCCCCCGCCTTCACCGTCACATCACACCAACAAGTCCGGATACCCCCCGCCCCCACAACAAGAATCCCCCCCGCCTTCACCGTCACATCACACCAACAAGGATGTCCCCCCGCCGCCTCCGCCACCGCCACTCATCCTTATAGACGTCCACGCGCAATCTTAGGATCTAACTCTATGCGGCATGAATTTGATTTTGATGGTCTGATAAGGTTTTCAGATCCATCCCGATGTCGTACAATTGCGTTAAAACATTTATCCGATGCATTTCAGTATCCTGTTTTAGGTGCGCGTGTTGTGCGCTCCTACAACAAGGATGCTGTTATCATTAGGGTAGCAAATGTAGGACGTTGGGGCAACGAAGATGCCGAAATTGAAACTTTCATGCCGCATAGATTTACTACTAAGATTACGCGTGCGAATGTGCAGTCGTTTAATTCAGGTTGCCACAATTTAATAATGCAAGTTGTTCACAGCGAAGGTCGTTCCTCTGATATAAGGCTGAATCGACGGTCGCGGCAGCGGCCGTAGATTCAGCTGATCAGAGGAACATTTTTAAATTAATAATATTTCAAATTTTAAATTTTTTTTTTTTTTTCAAATTGTGGCAATTTGAATTAAAGGATTAGGTTTCTTATAAATTTATAATTAATTTCTTATAATAAATTATATATATGTTGATTATTGCACTTCATTTAACTTACCTTGTGTGTGTGTGATCAACAACTGTGCACAACTGATGTACAATCATTGTTCTACATGACTATTTATAGTCAAAGGTTAATGACTTCACACAGACATGTTCAGACATGTCTGGTCATGCATAGCTGCACACACGCGTCATACATGAATGCATTCAGTTGCATGTCACTGCAAACTTAGTTTGCCAGCAGACACGATGGGAGTCAAGTCAATAGGACAAGAAATGAAAATAATCATAGTATTTGTTACATTCATAATATACACAATTAGTATGATATTACTCTTATACTATACTCTGAGTACTTGTACATTGCACAATATTAGAGTTGAAAATGTGTTAAATTTTTCATCATTAAACCAATCTGTAAAAGACAGCAGCAGCAGCAGTACTGCCAATTTAAGCGTAAAAGCTTATAATAAAGCACATATATTATCTTATATAAGACTATGTGTTCAATCTCAAATGAATTATAAAACATCGAAATTATTTGATGATGGACTAGACAAATGGTATGCTTATATGAATGATCAACGTAAGGTTATTTGTAATTTTTTCAACAATTATACAGCATTGAACAGTTGTATAAACATAAACCCATCGTCTGGTGATAGTATTTCGAATTTTCTACTAATAACAACATTACAACTTTGTAATATTTTTGATAGCGAGCCGGAGCCGACAACGGTTAGGTCTTAAGGGGATTAACTAATTTCTATTTAGTCAGGTTTCAACATTGCTATTGAAAGGATGGTAGCAAAAAAGTCTTGTCGTCGTCGTCGACGAGTGCGACGTAAAATTGGCACTGGTATTTTATCGAAACTTAGCGGATTTGCATCAACCGCCCTTAATAAAATTGTCGATACATTACCCCTGGAGTTGCATATCCCCTCCTACCGCTTTTGCGGACCCGGCACCAAATTAGATAAAAGATTAAGGAGGGGGGACAAAGGAATAAATAGTCTGGATGAAGCATGTAAAGAGCATGATATAGCGTATGCGCAGAATAGTGATAATTCGTCGCGAAATGTGGCTGATCGTCGTTTGGCTGATAAAGCATGGTCTGTTTTTAAAAATCCAAACACAGGTTTAACTGAAAAAGCAGCCGCATACTTAGTTACAAATTTGATCAAAGCTAAAGCTGCCTTTGGCGGGGGTAGAGTACAACGGAGGCGGCGGCGGAATAATAGAAGAGAAGGTTGGAAAAATAATTCATCACTACAAGAACAAAGAAGTGCACATTTACGACAAAAAGCAATTAAACATTTAAGTAAGCACATAGCTGGTCAAGGTTTTTATTTAAGACCATATGCGCCCTTGTATAAAGGCGGTAGAATCATTGAATCACCTTCACAAAGAAGGACAACAAAGAAGAGGAGGAGGAGGAGGAGGAGAAGAGCGCCAAAGAAAGTGAGAAAATGAAGATTAATATACAAGGACCACTGTCAAATTATGATCTACTAGATTGGGCTGATATTTTAGATATTAAATTGCGTGGTATTTATATGATTGATACATTGCCAAAAAGAATTAATTTAAATGAAAAATCGATCATAAATTTAGACTCGATCATGAACAGTGGAACACACTGGGTGGCTTACAAAAAACATGCACAAAAAGTATATTATTTTGATCCAATTGGTAATTTACAGCCGCCCATACAATTGATAAACTATTTCAAACAACAACCAAATGTTGAAATTTATTTCAATTATGATCAATTACAAACACTAAATAGTAATGTATGTGGTCATTTTTGTCTTTTATTTCTTGCAGATGCGTTATAGCAGACAGTTCACTTGTAGATGTGTATGAAAGAAGGTGGTGGTAAAACAGTAGTAGTACACAATGGTTGTAATAACATTATCATCTAAAGACAAAGACAGCAGCAGCAGTTGTTTAATTGAAGTACTTCCCACTGTACTAGAGCTAGACGCACGCTATCAATATGAAATTGGATTGATTAATTTATGGACATACAATAGTGTACCGAATATAATTAAAAATGTCAACTCATCTTTTAAGTATGGTGATAGCTTGATTGATTTGGATACAGGCTCCTACGAAATTGATCGTATAATAAATGAAATAAAGAGAAAATTGAACGTTGATAGTTCAAATCTAATTATACAAGGAAATAATACGACAATGCTATGTGAATTGAAAGCGGATAAAGATGTTGATTTAACAATGAACACATCACTAGCCGATATACTCGGTTTTGATAGAGAAATTCTTGTAGCAAATAAATGGCATTATTCTAAACGTTTAGTATCCATTACAAATATAACATCGTTCCAGGTTACTTGTAATATTGCATGCGGCAGTTATCGAAATGGGCAAGAGGTTCATACAATTTTTGAATTTCTACCAAAGGTTGCACCTGGTTTTCTAATAAATGAATCACCATCGCCAATTATTTACTTTCCATTAAACACGCACAGAATTCAATCTATTGTAATTCAAGTAGTTGATCAGAATGGTAAACTAGTTGATTTCCGCGGCGATAGTATAACAATAAGAGTACACATTAGAAAGAAGGAATAGAGAGAGAGAGAGGCGGCGGTGGATCAAGCATGTGTTAGAATGATGTGAGCATTAGTCACGCAAACAACACAAGCGAGAGAGCAAGAAGGAATCGCGCTACAGAATGGGTTTTGTTGTGTATAACAACCTAGGTGCGGCAAGTAGGAGGGAGTGGAGTGGCGGTAGGACTGCTTTTAGCATGCAGCAACCGACACCGGTTAGTACTTATCAGTCCGTGAAACTGATAACACATAATCGAGCAAGGTTTTTAGAAAAGCTTGGTTTTAAAGTGAATTGGAAATATGTCATCAAAACACGCGGCGGCGGCCGCAATTAGTGACATACTAAATGTTGAACAAGACATACACTATTATTCAGATATAACAAAATTTGATTATCATACGCATGCGCCGTATGGTAATTTGAAATTTAATAACAATGATGAAATACGTTTGTCGAAATCGTCTCATGACCTTATTTCATTAGTTGCAAAATCTTTTCTTATTGTTGAGGGGAAAATTACATGTACAAAACCGCCGCCAAAAGACAAACCTGATGATCCGCCGGTCGAGGCTGCATATACGCTCAGTTCAAATGCAGTAGCACATATGTTTGATGAGATACGATTTGAGTTGGCAGGTACAGTCGTTGCAAAGAGTCGACTAGTAGGTATTACTTCTACTATTAAATCATATTTAGTGAAACAACTAAACGATAAAAATACATATGATTTAGCAGGTTTCACTGATAGTGCATCAACACTAACTAATAATACTTTTGCTTATTGCGTACCGTTAAAATTACTTCTGCCATTTTTCGAAGATTTTCAACATGTAATTTTGAATATGAGACAAGAGCTTGTGCTTTTGAGATCCGCAACAGATATTAATTGTATTCAGTCGCCGCAAGCAACATCAATGTCATTGGAAATAACAAAATTGCTTTGGAAAGTGCCCTATATTCATGTAGATGATCATTTAAGATTGAAATTTCTGAAAATTGTTGATCAGGATAGGCCATTGAAAATTGCATTCAGAAAATGGGATATCCACGAATATCCTCAGCTGCCGAACAGTGTTAGCACGATTTGGACTATAAAGACGGCTTCAAAAGCTGATACACCGCGATTTGTAATATTAGCATTTCAGACAAACAGGAAAAATGTAATGGGAAAGTCAATGTCGAAATTTGATATGTGCAAATTGCATGATGTTAAACTTTTCCTGAATAGTGAATATCTGCCGTATGATCGTATAAATGGAAACAAACAACTTTTGTACAAAATGTTTATTGAATTTGCGCCCAGCCATTATAATTTAGGACTTCATACTGATTATGGTACAGTTGTAGATTATAAAACTTTTACTGATTGCTGTCCAATAATTGTACTAGATTGTTCACATCAAGCTGATCATTTAACATCGTCAACAGACATTCGATTGGAAATGGAGTTTACAGAAAATGTGCCAAATTTAACGACTGCATATTGTATTTTGATAAGTGACACATTAGTAGAATACAAACCATTGAGCGCATTAGTTCATGAAGTACAGTAATTTGACGCAAGAGCGAGCTATGCATGACGAAGGAGGAGGGGGGTATATAAAAGTGCGTGTATGAACATTAATTACATCAGTGTTCAGTTGTAATGTGTTCTAATAGCTTGAATAATAACATAGATATTCCTCAGTCGTCGTTATCATCATCATCATCATCATCATCATCATTGTCATCATTGACAAAAGCAAAATTTGATGCATTTGTACATAGAATGTGTGCATGCACCGACGGACAACAGAAAATGGACGATGATGAGCAAGTATCAACAAAATTTCGAGACTTTGGCATACAATGCGACTTGGATAAAGAAGAAGAAGAATTGGAGAAGGATGCAGCAAGAATTGAGGAGGAGAAGAGAGAGACGAATGTTTGTGAAGAAGAATGGGACAGGTTTTCGAAAAATGATGACATTGATTTTGCTGTAGTCGAGTTTCATTTTTTCAAAAGTGATGATAATTTTATCATTATTAAAGAGGTAGCCATAATCGATCACAAACTACGACATATTGTGCTACACTTTAAATCACCATTTCCAAAAACATTACTGAGTAGAAAAATGTACCGTGATGTCAGTTGGCTTGAACATAACTATCATAAAATTAGATGGGACCAAGGCGACTTAATTTACACTGACGCACTGCTTGCTTCATATTTGCAAAATTATACCACAATCTATACAAAGGGAAGAGAAAAAGCACAGTTTTTGAAAAGGTTACACGACAATGTGCTTACTATGCCGGAGGATATTCAAAAACCAGACTATACAATGTTTGAAAATTCTTGGTGTTTTAGTGTATGCAAAATTCATAACAAATCGTCCAATGCTCGGTGTGCACTTTTCAGTGCGTATCATTATTTGACAATCTTGATGTGTAACAAGCAAACAAAGGAGAATAGTGCTGCTTCAATGCCTACAAACAATATGAGTTCATTGAATCGTAATGCTGCTGCTGATATCGATTATACATGCGAAAATAATAGAATGGAAAGTATGAAACATTGTAAACTGCTAACTAAACAACGAAGACGCAACTATGCCCGACAAGGTTTTTATTTTGATGGGGAAAGCATACTGTGTGTTTATTGTGGATTTGATTTGATTTTGCATAAAGCGAGAGTATGCAGTCTGACCTGTAGCGAAAATGTAGGTGGTGGAAGGGAGAAGCGAAAAGCAATAAATTTCACTGTTCTAGTACCACTCATTTAGAGTACCTTCGGTAGCAGCAGATTGAAGAGCTATAATGAATCCACAAAGTTGGACTTATGCGCCAGAATGTTTAGAAATTAAATTACAAAACTACATTGAATGGTATGATTTGTGTCAAAAAGCAATAGAGACAAAAAACAGTAGTATTGCTAGACAATTGAAAGCAATATTTCTAAATACAGTTAATATTAACGATATCAGTGATTACTTAGCTTATTACAGACCCTTTAGTTTGAATGTAAACAAGCTAATAAGAATTGAAGAAGAAATTTTAAGATCACTCGAGGTGAACAGAGGAGAAGAAGATGCGACTAGCTGTAAAGAAGAGGTGAACAGCGGAGAAGAAAGGAATGCGGCTACATGTAAAGAAGAAGAAGAAGAGGTTAACAGCGGAGAAGAAAGGAATGCAACTACATGTAAAGAAGAAGAAGAAGAAGGTAGAAAGTGAGAGTGCGTGTAAAGGTGACGGAGGGAGACAACATCATGATACGGTGGGAAGTCAACAGAAGGAAAGGTGTGAGGAGGCGTGGCGGAGGGGAGATCGAGTCAACAGAAGGAATGTGTGAAAGTGGAAGGAGTCGACAGGAAACGGAATGGGAGGCGGTTGTGGGGGACTGACGGCTTAACAGGTTTGTTCAGTCTTTAACCGACAACCCACATTGAAGCAAGCATAGCTTATTACTCTTGCACTCGAACGCGCACGCGGTAAGCTTTTATTATGGATCACCATCTACAGAGAAGCAACACCAGCACTGGAAATGATAGACTTTTTAGTATGAAGTCATTCAATTATATTTCGAAAACTGAATATCCAACGGTCTCACTCAAAGATCTTGACCATGATTCGTGGTACCGTGTTGTACACGCTAGATTGGTGAGAACACAGCAGGGACAGCGAATCATAATGAGGTTATACGATCATGACAGCAATGGTGACTATTATTGCGAAGTTTACTTACCTGAGAAATTTCTGAGTGTATTGAATCTTCAAACACTTGAGGATTTCAACAAACAAAAACTCTATCTGAAGTGTGTACAGCGAGAAGGTAAATCGCCTCTTGTTCTTCTAAAAGAAGAAAGGAATATATGAAAAAAAAAAAAAAAAAAAAAAAAAAACCCATTCCCATCATTGATTGTGCAGGCCTAATGTTGATTAATACTTTGTAATGAATAACTATAGTAGTATGTAGAATAGATTAGCCCATCTATTCTACATCCTATTATAGTGACATTCAATTAGAGTTTTCTCAATATGGGGATAGCACATTAAAAAAAGCGCCACCATTCCTTTTACAGCATAGTGTGGGGAAAATGACATCTCATACTAACAAATATGAAATGTAATTTTTTTCATTCTTCCTGTGGTGGAGGAAAAAAGGAACATGCACTATATTGTTGTGCAATAGGCCTAATGTTGATTAATTCTTTGTAATGAATAACTATAGTAGTATGTAGAATAGATTAGCCTATCTATTCTACATCCTATTATAGCGACATTCAATTAGAGTTTTCTCAATATGGGGAAAGCACATTAAAAAAAGCGCCACCATTCCTTTTACAGCATAGAGTGGGGAAAATGACATCTCATACGAACAAATATGAAATGTAATTTTTTTCATTCTTCCTGTGGTGGAGGAAAACAAGGAACATATTATTGTAGTTTAATTTGCGCCAAACTTTGAACGCTAGTAGTGTTGTTTGAGAGTTTAGCGCTAGTAGTGTAGTTTGAGAGTTTAGCGCTAGTAGTGTAGTTTGAGAGTTTAGCGCTAGTAGTGTAGTTTGAGAGTTTAGCGCTAGTAGTGTAGTTTGAGAGTTTAGATATCTGTGATTTTAAAGATTTTAAATGTGGGGATATTTTTAATATGCTAATTGGCACCACTTAATTGCTGAAGCAGGTGTGACTGGGGCAGATGTCAGAACACCTGCTACAACAAAGATGGCCGCCGTCGGGGGCACTTCCTGGGGAACCTCTTGGCTGGGGGTGGGAGATGACAGATGTTTTTGACACCTGCTACAACAAAGATGGCCGTCGGGGCCTGGGGAACCTCTTCCTATTGGTTGGGGCGGTGGGGGACAAAATGGCCGACACTAGGGAAGGGGGGTGGAGGGCCGCCATTTTGACCATGCCCCTTGCTTCCTATTGGCTGGGGGCGGGGCCAAAATGGCCGACTAGGGCAGGGGGGTTGGAGAGGGGCGTGGCCACGCCCCTTGCTTCCTATTGGCTGGGGGCGGGGCCAAAATGGCGGACTGGGGCAGGGGGGGTGGAGGGGGAGGCCACACCCCTCGATTTCTATTGGATAGGCAGCTCTCTCAAAACACCACTACTGATGTGAGCATGAGAACAGTTTCCAACTTTCAAAAGTTTCCAGTTCACAATATTGAATCTTCTGAAAATGAGTTTTCCGAATTTGAAAGCATGGATACTAGAATGAGTTCTATGGAAAATACTGTAAGTGACCATTGCGAGAAAATGAATCATTTTTTAGAAGTAGGCTCGAACAACAATCCAAAAACGTAGTATTAGATTTGAATACAATCTCTCTTGATTTGCCTCATATTCATTACAATGATTCACAAATTTTGATCAATACAGGTAGTAAATATAATTTCATTAAACCTCAAATGGTTTCTCCTCAGACAAAAATAATTGATTGTGATTATAAAATTTGTACACCTGCTGGTGAATCTAATGGAAAAGTTTGTGTAAATATTAATGTTAAGAATATGCTTGGTGTTGATAAAGATGAAAAATTTTATGTGTATGATTTTAGCAATAATTATGATGTTCTTATTGGAAAGCAAACATTGCAAGGGTTGAAAGCAAAAATTGATTTGGATACCAATTGTCTCATAATGAAAGATTGCACGATACCACTGTTAGGAATAAATCATATTGAAATCAACAAAGGTTGGAATGAATTGAAAATTAAAACTAATGTTTGCACTCCATCAGATAAGCTATGTGTTGTTAGTATTAAGGAATTGCAGTTGTATAATATTTTAACTGATATTGATAGGAATGGTTTTATTGAGATTGAATATTTTTCTGATTGTGACAAAACGTTGAGTATCGAAACAGTTTCTGTAGAAGAATGTGAATTGTACATGGGTGAGATGATCGATAATCCCCTCTCCATTGATGAAATCACTTCTTTATTGAGAACTGAGCATATGAACTCAGAAGAGAAAGAATGCATTATTAGTACTCTTAAGAAATATCCCGAAATAATAAAATTCGAAGGTGATATATTAACTGCTACTAACTTGCTCAAGCATAAAATAGTGACTACAGACGAAGAACCTGTTTATTAAAAAAACTACCGCTATCTCATTTAGGCAGGATATTAGTAATGAAATAAACAAGTTACTCGAACAAAAGATAATAAGACCGTCTAATTCTCCATACAACTCTCCCTTATGGGCTGTGCCGAAGAAACCTGATGCTTCAGGAAAACCCAAAGTTGGTCTTGTAGTAGATTATCGGGAATTGAACAACGAAACTAAAGATGATAGATTTCCTCTCCCGAATATTGAAGACTTGTTCTCAAAAATCGGTCGAGCAACATACTTTTCGGCTATTGACCTTCTTTCAGGATTCCATCAAATTAAAATAGAACCCGAATCAATACCAAAAACAGCTTTTAGTACTGAAAATGGTCATTATGAGTTTCTCAGAATGCCATTTGGGTTGAAAAATGGTCCACCTCAATTTCAAAGGACAATGAACTTGATGATATTGAGCCTAGAGATTTTGATTTTATAAATTTTTAAGATTCTTTTGTCCTTAATACACGCCACATTGTAATTTTTGTTTTAAGTACATTCATACTTCTTGTAATTTTGATAATCGTTTATTACAAATTTAAGAAGCCAACCAGTGTACTAAATTACTGAATTGATACACAAGTACCAATATCATCAACCCCTACCATAAGCTATATTGTACCACCTAGAAATTAGATTTGTAACTTCATTTTAATTTTTGTAATTTTTGAGTGTCCCAAATTTATTTTTCGTGACGAAAAAACTTAAGGAGGGAGGAATTATGCAAACTTAAACAATTGATGTGCTGACTACTATTTTTGTCAGTACCACTTAGTGTCGCTCTCAGCGCCCTCATTTAGTTAGTCTACTCCAGCCACTTGATGTGTTAACATGTATTTTTTTCAAAATAAAATTTCTTTTTAAAAACTGAGTTTCATGAACGTGATCTGAGTCTGAATTTCAATTTGATTCATAAAAGCAATCAAGATTTATTATCAAACATACAAGCAAACATTCCTCAAGGTGGGTTTTTGTTTGTGCGTAAATGCCGACGTCGACCACGACAGGGTGAGAATCTCAGATTGGGTAGATTTCAATTTGTCTAACCTGAAAGATTATTTTCAATTATGTTTTAATGGGGCAGGTTGAGATTATACTTTTAAATGGCAATATTTTGATATTAGAAATGTATGATTCTTGAATAATAAACACAAATAATGGAATGTTATTTGATCAGCTGTTTCAGCACACTTGAAATTTGGACAATATGAATGTCAACAATGCTTGTCATCATTTTCGTTTGTGCGTAAATTTCTGCAGTCGATGAAAGGTGCATTTTCGTTTGTGCGTAAAATTCCGCAGATGACAACAAATGATCCGCAGATGACGAATTTTTTGATGACGACAAGCATTGTTGACATTCATATTGTCCAAATTTCAAGTGTGCTAAAACAGCTGATCAAATACCGTAACTTGATGACATTAATAATGTAGACAAATTGAAATTTACCCAATCTGAGATTCTCTCCCTGTCGTGGTCGACGACGGCATTAACACACAAACAAAAACCCAGCTTTAGTGACGACTAGCCGCGCAGCTAATTCAGAAATTAGCTGGATTTGTAGCACATGACCTATAAATTTATTATATATTAATCGTGAAAGCAATATAAAAGTAGTAAACACATTCGAATTAATCTGCCATGACTTTCATACATGCTACATGAAAATGTAATGAATAATTATTGAATCTTATGAGATTAAATTATGCTATAGATTATCTTAGCTATAATGTTATGCCTCAGAGAGTAGCATCATCTGGAAGCAATTTTCCCCTCATAAAATATGAAAATCGCCGCCTCCTATTAGTTGTTGTTTATTCATGAAAATTTATTATTTCCCTGAGAAAATCTTGCATATACATTTTCAAGGATGCCGCTGATATTCTATCAGCTGTTCTATTGAAATCAATTTACAATATACCATAAGACTTGCGAATGATTTTTCTTCTTGTGATTGTTGAATCTATCAATAGCATAGGCCTATACTATTCTTAGTTATGTTGGTGACCTTGTCCATTGATAAGAGGGCTCAAAGAATATATGTGTTCAAAATTTGAAGCTGATTGATCAAATTGTTCAAAAGTTTGCTGATTGAACAAATTGTTCAAAAGTTAGTGTAGAACATACAAACAAACCCACAGAAGGGCAACGATTTTGGCCTTGAGTCAAAAGTAAGAACTCGCTAACGCTCATAAACTAAATAAAAATTATAAAAATTGTAATAATAGATATGTGACACTTGAAAGATTAACAAGAATTCAATGAACAAGGAGCAAAGACACTTGAAGAAAGATAAGCCGATCTAACACGAGAATCAATATTCAATTTTAATCTCAATATCAGGTTTAAACTGCTTACCATAAAATGCAAACAATTAAGTCAATAAACACAAGCCTGAGCAAAGGGAAGAAGCAATAGATCAAATAGATTTATTTTTTTCTTTCACGGGACGAAAAAGTTCGATACAAACAAAGTACATGAAAAACAATCTTACTGGGTAGTGAGATTGTACATGGCTTCCAATCCTTCAATGCAAATGGAAAGCAGCCATTTATTTAGACAACATTTCATTTGTATTATCTTATTATTACTACTGAATAAATTTTTTATTGAGAAAGGTAACTGATTTAGGACCACATCACGATTTTTGGCCAACCGATTTTTGCCGTGCTTATAAACTCTACTAGATTAGGCCCGCCGCAAAGTAGACCCACGCCACTCCAACCCACGCTGTGAGATGTTTAGTAAACCATTGCTATATTAAACGCAAATTGGAGAGGCTGGTGATAGTGGCTCCATCTATGAGTGAAATTGGTAAATTTCAAGAAGTAAAAATGTTCAAACAGTTCGTCTGCTTTGTCTTTGTCTACATTTAAATGTCATCATGACCTGACTTCTCATTAAAAATAATTTTTTTCAAGATCTTTTTAATTCAGTCATACATTTTATTCTAACTGAATTATTTGGAATGGACATCAACATTTCAAGCCTTCACTAAACAGTTGTAATTGTACAAGTGACGATAATTTGTTTGTTTTTCTCTAAAACATAAAAAAAACTTGATTTTAAAATTGTCGTATGATTGACACATCTCCAATATTTGGAATAACATATGCAATTTAAAGCTTGAAATTTACCAATTTCACTCAGAGATGATGCCACCATCACCCTCCTCAACAATAATTGTTTGCAAATTATTTGCGTTTACTATAGCACTTGGTTTACAAAACATCCCACGGCGTGGGATGGAGAGGCGTGGATTAGCGTGGGTCTACTATGCGGCAGGCCTTAATCAGATGTTGGTAAACAAGTCATATGTTTGCGAATTTCCGTTTAATCATAGCCACCTCTAATAAAAAGCCCTGGCCTATGATATTGCAACGTCGCAGTGTAAGCCTAGAATCGAATACATGATTGGCGAAAAAGATCAGCTGGTATTTTTTTAAATCTTTATCACCAATCATGTATTAGATTCTAGGCGTACACTACGACGTCACAATATCATAGGCTGGGGCCTTGTATTAGAGGTGGATATATGGTTTAATACAGTATTATTTATTAGGGACTGCAGAATCCGAATGTCCAAAATCGTGGTGTGTGCAACTGGCCTTAGTTGACAGGGAAACGCTCAAAAACGCTTCCATAATATTATTTATTATTTATTGATATACATATAATAACAACATAACCACTTCCATAATAACCAAACCCTCAAGATCATGTACTTCCAAGTACGACATCCAAGTACAGCGCATGAACTGTAAATACTTGCACCAGTCCGGGCGGCCTCCTGGGGACCACTTTGAAAGTGGCATCCATAAACAGGTGCTGTGGTGCCTCTCGCGCATCACCTCGCATTATTTGAGCAATCCGATGGCACACAAAAGCGACGCAGCGATCGTCTTCGAAGTGCTCCATGACAAACAGGCTGCTCTGGCCATCTTTCGTCTGTCGCAGATTCTCATTTTGTTGAATTCTGTCGTTGAACAGTCTGATGGTCAGCGGAAGAGGGGGCTCATTGTGCAGTCTTGCATTCTTCATCGCCTGTATAGTATTCAATTTGCTTAGCGTCACAGCCGTTTCTTGATTCCTGGAAAGCAAATCACTTTGTACAATGGAAATTGGTTGTTACTCTGCAACACTAGCACGTGATAAGTATCTTGCTGATCCTGAAGAAATTGGTCTAGAAATTTTGTCTTAAGAAGACTTTGTGAGTACAGTGTTGTATAAGGTGTGGTTGTTAGAGGCTGAAGATACGCCCAAAATCTCGGCATTTTTCCAGTGTTCATTACGTTGTATCAGCTTTATCAAGTGCAAAGGAACAGGATAATGTTCAAAATTCATAGGCTTACAGATTTTCAGCTCAAGAGACATTATGTTGAAAGGGCTTCAAAATTTTGCCTAATATAAGCCCCAAATCGGGGTTTTCTTTTTATTCTCAGTTTCATGAGAAGTGTTTCACAGAAAAGTTTGAAATATGGTACAGTGATTGAACCCGCGTCTAAAAATGTTGGATTCAGAGTGCTTGGAGATTGCACCAAAGATACTTCCTAAATCGGTGTTTTCCAGTTTTTTCGAGAACAAATGACAGAAAAAGTTTACATAAAATTATATTATATTGGAACAGAGGTTCCACAGATGTTCAGCTACAGTATAGAGATTTTGGGTAGGGAGAGCTTCAGGATTCTGCCAAGGGGTTTTAAGGTATGACTGAACATGAAAATCTGAACTCGATATAGAAGTTATGTTAGGGTAATGGCGCTGCTACTTTTGAGAGTTCCTTTTCTCCAATTATTCACTTCCTTTCAACTACATTTTTCAATTAGGTTGAAAATTGAAAGAGTGAAATGAATTTTTTGTAAGTTCTGTTCATTATTTGTTTTGAAGAACTAGAATGGAGTACAATAATTCTCATATAATAGTAACTCTATATGGGAAATGATATGCATATTCAAAGTGGACAGATATTTTAACCCCAAGCCAAATACCGTAGTTAAAATCCAATTTTTCAATAATTGATGGATTGGAAATGTTCATATTCGGTATAGAAAGCTCAGCTAGGGTCTAAACATTTCTCATGAAAAATCGTTTAAATTTCGCCAGCAATATGACCAAATTTTTCATGCCTGGTCTCAGTCAACTGGTAATTGAATGAAGCCTGAAGGTGTATATTTGACGTGAGGAAGCAAGCTCAAATAAAGAATGAAGGCGAGCGAAGCAAGTCTGCTGTTCTCATCTGCGGATGATCCAGCCGGGGGCTTGGGGGCGGAGCCCCCTGGCTAGAGTGAAACGATGATTGAAACAAGTATGCCGGCTAGTATAAGAATAAGGAGACTAAATGAAGATTGTTGTTACATCGATAATTGTAGCCTATGTGTTGGAATGATCTGTGAAGAATCTAATTTCTGTTCTTATTGATTGGAACAACTTTAGATGGAATGAAAGACTTGATATGCAACACAAAGTTAACAATCAAGGACAATAAATTCAAACAATGGAAAAGCAATAAATTAACTTACCTAAGTGACTCATCCATCAATATAGAATAATTCTATTGTTTGAATAATTCTAATTTTTTCAAGTATATAACTTATATTCTGATTTCAGAAAAGTAGTTTCTTTAAATATCGGTGATTTGAAAAATTTATTAAACTTTAGCAGTATATATAAGTACTGATGGATTGTGATATTACAGTTTTTGCATGATACTGGAAAATTTGATGACATGGACATGTGAGGTTTTGAAAATCACCTCCTCAATTGATGCTGCGATCGGTCTCCTCCCTCCACCTCTTTTTAACGTTATGCAGGATTTGCATTTTTGGCGCCTTTTCATAATCAGGGAGGTGAGCGTGCTCAAACACACCTGACAGGAAGATGGGGGCATTTTCCTCCAGCCGCATCCACACCTTTGCCCGACAACGGGATTGAGCACAAATCAAATATCTGTTTCAAAAAGAAATTAGTAATAAAATGGTTATAAGCTAGTACACAATAGTGATCGAGTCAGATTCAAAAAATCAATTTCCATATGGTAATACTATTCATTTATTTTTTATAAAGTTTGTAGAGTGAATATTAGTAGTATGAGAAGGCCGGTTCTGGGACACAAGTGTCCCAGAACCGGCCTTCACCTCAAGGTCACCCAAGTCAACCAAACCTATCCTCAAGGTCACCCAAGTCGACCAAACCTAACCTCAAGGTCACCCAAGTTGACCAAACCTAACTTCAAGGTCACCCAAGATAATCAAACCTAACCTCAAAGTCACCCAAGACAACCAAACCTAACCTAACCTAACCTAACCTTTAAAGAAAATTTAAAAAAAAATTGAAAAATTAAAAAATTTGGAAAAAAATTAAAAGAGAAAAACTAAATAAAATTAGAAATTAAAAAAAATAGAAAAAAATAAAAAAAAATCCGGGGTAATTTGGTTTCAAGGTCAGTTGTCCCAGAATTGTTAATTTGGTTTCAAGGTCAGTTGTCCCAGAATTGGTAATTTGGTTATAAGGTCAGTTGTCCCAGAAATGGTAATTTGGTTTCAAGGCCAGTTGTACCAGAATTGGTAATTTGGTTTCAAGGTCAGTTGTCCCAGAATTGGTAATTTGGTTTCAAGGTCAGTTGTCTCAGAATTGGTAATTTGGTAGCAATGAATTTCTGATTTTTATTCCTCAAATACTCTTCACCTACATTATTTAGTAATGTAAGAAAAAGTGATCATTCTATAGAATATACAAGAAGCTTGAATATCCAAACAGTAATGTGATATCCTCTGTGCTACCCAGATATGAATTCTAAAGTGTGATCAAATCATTGTATCACAAGGGATATATTTTACCAGTTATATTTCCCAGAACAGCATCCAATAGTATTCAGTCAGTCACTGTTCAGTCACTGTTCAGTCACTGTTCAGTCACTGTTCAGTCACTGTTCAGTCAGTGTTCACTTACAGCTCACTAGAAGCTGCAATGAGCTTGGATATAGTTGTTAAAGTTTACATAATAAACAAAAAGTAAATAGATATCCACCGTGGTGTAGTGGTTAGCACTCCTGCTTTCCATTCTAGAGGACTTGGGTTTGAATTATTCATAAGGACCCGGGTTCGAATCTTTATTGTTTATATGGGGATGTAAGATGTTTGGTTAAGGAATGTAGGTAGGTAGAGTGTAGGTGTAATTGTTTGTAAACCATTACACCACAATGGATATTTTTTGTTAAAATATGACTCAACAGGAGAGTTTTCATGTTTCAACTGGTCTGTATGACATCATATAATAGCCAAGTGATAAGGAAGTTGTTGAATAATAACAAAAATGTGCAAGTATATGGTATTTATTAACAAATCTCAATTATTGAAAAGAATATACAAATGAAACAGCTTCTCTCCTCTTGTATAATCATCAGTCCTATGATACCTCTCAGCTGACGGCTCCTCATGCTCTTGATCTTTGCACGGTCCATCAGGTACATCACAAGAAAGATCATCATCATAGAATTTGTAGGGAGTGCACATAATTCTGGAAGCATCTGCCTTGTAAATGATTATTTCAAAAGCTGGATCACTCGACTCTCAATCGTGAATCTCTCAAACAGCACACTAAACTTGATTGGAAGTCCAGGTGGGCAATACTGCATTATAACTTTATTGATCCTATCCTTGATATTTTTCATAGTGTGGGTGAAGACATCGGTCAGGAACTGATGCACACATCCATTGCTGACAGCTGTATTTTCCAATGGATTGTGAATATCACCTCTTCCATAGAGAATGATGCTGTCCACGCTTTCTGCATTGACAACTGCCTGTTGTTCATCCCAAAGTCTGGAGCAAGCACAAATGTAAGACTCATGATCTGGACATGATTCTGTGTGACAGACTCTTTACTCTGAACTTTGGACTCTGAATTCTAAACTCTGAACTCTGAACTCTGAACTCTGAACTCTGAACTCTGAACTCTGAACTCTGAACTCCGAACTCTGGACTCTGAACTCTGGACTCCGGACTCTGGTCTCTGGACTCTGAACTCTGGACTCTGGACTCTGGACTCTGAACTTTAGACTCTGGACTCTGGACTATGGACTCTGGACTCTAAACTCTGAACTCAAATGTCCTGCATCATTGAAAAAGTCTGTCAACGAGATAATACCATGATTATGAGGTTCCTCCTCAAGCTCAATCACTGCATCCCGCAGACATAGCTCACTGTTTGACAAAATGTTGCAGTAGACTGAATACCTCTCAGTGCTGACAAGCCGTCTTATACCAAACAGAGAAAAGTGGTGGTGGTGGTGGGGATAACTTTTTTTGTTTCAACAGGTCTATGATGATGTCACCCCATCATGACTCACTTCTCAATTCCTCGTTATCATTAGTAGGAAGAAGTATCATATTCTATATAATTTAGGTCTTTATACATAAATCCTCTATGGTGTAGTGGTTAGCATGTCAGCTTCCCAAGTTGGAGGTTCCAGGTTCAAATTCAAGGCGGTAAAGGTAAGTATTAAAGGTCAGTATCAACAGAACCAGAGGATATATTTTTTTTGTATGTAGTGGGTAGAAGAGAGAAAACAATATTTTTTTTGTCCCATATACATTTATTCTCCATTATAAAACAGAATATATATATTAGTCATTGAAAATCCTCTTCTCTCTTTTGTAGTCTACTGATAGACCTCTGCCGACCTTTCCTCTTGTTCTGAAATGCTGCATAATCCATCAGTTTGTACAGTATCCCGAAAAGCAGCACTGTAGATAGATATTAGTAGAGCAGGGTCTCCTGAACAGCCCTCTGTAACTCTGAATCTCTTCACACGTCCATCATCTCTGCAGTATGAGAATCCTGCAAAAGTCACCTTCCTGTTGTTGCTGATAAGAGTTGGACTCTTGTCACCATATTCAAATTCACACCAATACTCTCGGGATGAATGATCATCAAAGATCAATTCAATCTTGACATCCTCATTTCACCAATTATAGACTTTATCCAAATTTACAATAGCTACTTCACTATACTTGAGACTGTAGATAGTATCCAAAGAATTGGTTTCAGAGCTTTGTAGGGAAGATGTTGTTGACCGGCTCCCTTGACTGACCATCTAAGTCCATGTTAAGCTTGATATAGACAATTGTTGTCAAGCACCGCACTAGCTTTCAACAGCATATCTGGGTAGGGTGGCTTGAAAAATTAGTGATGAGTTTTTACATGATAATTATCATCATGTTCCAGTACTGCCATCTCCTTCACAATAAAAGGTCCCAGTACCCAGTCCTTCAAATCCTTGGAAGTTTATCAGGTAGAGTGGTAGTGGACCGAAAATGTTGCTAGCTCTTCTCGGTGTAAATATTGCAACGTTGTCATCTCCACTACAGTCCTCAGTATTGCGCTAGAACTCGTAGAGAACAGACGTATAGTGGAGTAGTAATAGTGTAGTGTAGAAGTAGTGAGTCAGCAGTTTGTTCGCGATTAAAAGTGGAACAAAAATATTGCATCGAGTATCGGTCGTCAACCACGGTATTTTATGCAAGCAAAGCGACCTGCTTTTTGCGGCGGTAATATAGCTCCATTCGCGTTTCCGTGTGCGTGAGTGTTGATTACGAGTGCTGTTTGAAATGTATGGTAGCGAAATCGCACTATGTCCGACTTAGTGAAGCCACCAAGTTTTCCTGCATCAGAGCAAGAAGAAAGGGAAGCCACTAACGAGAGCATGGACACCAACAACATGGCAAATTCACCAGAAATCAAGTGTTCACCGGATCAATACATAAAAGCAAATAAACTCAAATCTTCAGCCGAGCAGGTACTTTTCATCGCCTGGAAGGAATCTGATGAGAAGAGGAAGGAGCTAGAGAGAAGCAACGCCGAACTCTTGCAAAAAATGCAGGATTTGGAAAAAAGATTTCTCAATATTGAGAAAAAGATCCATAGCCCACAGCCTACTAGCTCAGCAGCCGAGAACTACTCGACAAATGAAGAGGAATTGGCTAAAGAAACTGAATGGATCAGAACTCGTACTAAGCGGGCTACCAAGAAGAGGAAGCTTAGCACCCCATCGCCAGAAATCAAAAATGAGTCTGCAAAAAAGAAGCAACAAAATTTGAATAATAAAATCACTCCTGTGGAAAAACCAATCAGTGAGGAGGAGAAGAGGAAGAAGAAAGAAATGCCACCACCGCCAATCATTGTGGATGGTATTAAGAATCTGAATGTACTTCTTACGAGTTTGAAAAAAATGTCACCAGCTGACAAATTTAGGATTAAACTGTTAGAAACATTTAAAGTAAATGCAGTTGATTCGGAAACTTATTGGAATATTACCAGAGAATTGATTAAAGATGGGCTCAACTGGCACTCCTATGAAGATAAACAGTCGAGACCAATAAGAGTGATGATTAAAAAGCTTCATCACTCTTGTAGTACAGAAATGATTCTGGAAGATTTGAAAGTAAGAGGATTGAAAGTTCTAGAAGTTGTAAACAAGCTGAGGTGGAAGACAAGAGAACCATTAGATATGTTCATGGTATCATTCAGTGCGGAAGAAGATATAAAAACAGTATTTGAATTGAAAAATATACTTGGCTGTAGTGTGGAAGTTGAAGCATTGAAGAAGGCCAATCTGATACCGCAATGCAAACGTTGCCAAGCATATGGCCACACTCAAAAATATTGTAACAAGGAGCCTAGGTGTGTTAAGTGTGCAGGTAAACACCAAACAAAGGAATGTTCGAAACCCAATGATGCTCTACCGAAATGTATTCATTGCGGTGAAGCACATCCAGCCAGCTATGGAGGTTGCACTGTTGCAATCGAATTGCAAAAAATCAGGAGTTCTACTAAAACAAAAACTATTGCAGATTCACGAAAGAAAATCATTCAAAATATTCCACCAAGAATTACGGAAAATACAGAAGCTCACAATCTAAACAATGGTAGTGCAGTTAAGAAATTGACTTTCGACCAGATTGTCTCAGAAGAAAATAGATCGAAATTGGAAGAGCCAAAAAGTGAAGTGGAAGAAGGCACCAATAATATTTTGCAGCTAATCTTGGCAAAACTGGATAGACAAGATCAAATAATCACCTCACTACAATCTAAATTTCAGAAGTTAGAACAGAGTAGACTACTGAAATTCAAATGATTCATTCACTAAAAATAATGGAATGGAACGCGAATGGATTGTTACAACAGCAACAGGAGTTAGAAGTAGTTCTAGACATAGAAAAAATAGATATATGTCTTATATCTGAAACTCACTTTACAAATCAATCGTTTATCAAATTCAAAGGCTTCAAGATCTATCATGCTTTACATCCCAGCAATGTCGCGAGGGGTGGGAGTGCCATCATTATCAGAGACAATCTACAACATCATGAAGAAGTGAAACATGAAAGTGATAGAATTCAATTGATAGGTGTAGCAGTTCAAGCAGTAAATTATAACTTTGTTGTTGCAGCTATTTACTGTCCTCCCAGATATTCCATCAGAAGAGAGGAGTATTCGACATTGCTTGATATGTTAGGAGAAAAATTCATTCTTGGTGGTGATTTCAATGCAAAGCACGTGCATTGGGGATCGCGCTTAACAACTCACAAGGGAAGACAGCTCTTCGAAGCAATGAAAGAGATGAGGTGCGAAGCTCTTTCAACTGGTAAACCAACCTACTGGCCCACCGATACGAGGAAAATCCCAGATCTCATAGATTTCTTCCTGACAAAAAAATATATCAGTTAATTATTTGCATTTAGAGGATAGATTCGACCTTAATTCCGACCACTCACCCATCATTATGACTCTGAGTGATTCAATTCTACGGAAGGAAAATACTTGTCCAGCGTTAGCAATTAGCCGCACTGATTGGGATGGCTTCCAACAGATGCTGGAGGAAAGAATAGAATTGTACTCACCATTAAGGAACAAAGAACATATTGATCGGGAGTTGGAGAAGTTTGTGACTGATATCCAACAGGCAGCATGGTGTAATACCCCACAAATCAGAAGAAGAACCACTGGAAATAATTACCCTGCGGAAATCAGAGAATTGATTGTTGAAAAACGAAGAGCTAGAAGAAGATGGCAGTAATCACGTTCCCCCCAAGACAAAAGAGTTTTGAACAATTTAACTCAAGAACTAAGGAGAGAGATTCAATGTATCAAGGAAGAATCAATTAATAGTTACTTGAGAAACTTGACAGCAGAATTCAGCACGTTGAACCTGTTTCCTTACCTGGTACTCGGTTTTTGTGATGATAAAAAATTATCATGGGAGTCTCATATTTCCAAAGTTGGCAAGAGGCTCTCAAGAGTGATTTATCTGCTTTGGAAGATGAGAAGACTACTTACTGTTGAACGCTTGTTGATGCTGTACCATGCAGTATTTGCCAGCCACATACAGTATGGCATCTTGATATGGGGACATTCGGCGCATGTGAAGGACATACTCCTGCTCCAGAAAAAGGCACTTGGTGTAATGACGTTTAGCGAGTATGATGCACACTGTCAGCCCATATTCCAACGTTTGGGCATCCATACAGTTCATGGCATGTACATATTGTCATCGCTCCTACACATCAGAGGAAACATCTGCACATTTGCAAGAAGGGAGGAAGTGAACTCACATGGAACTCGGAGGGGGGTTGACTTGGATGTGCCGCACTGTCACCTGTCAAGAGTGAAGGACAGTTTTCCTGTTTTGGCGGTGCGAATGTTCAACTGCCTGCTCGGTTAGGGCACGCCCAGTCAATGTGTTCAGAAGCTCATTGTCAAAGTGGCTTGTTGGAAGGAGCTTCTACCAGTTAGAGGATTTTTTCGGCAAAAGCTTTGCTGGACTGTGATGCTGCCTACAGTTTTATGTACCATGTTTAATTGACACAATCTATCCAGGAAGACCTGGCCCTGATTACAACTTTAGATATTTGGATTCATATTTCTTCTTCTTCTTCTCTTTTCAACGCAACAGAGTCACAGTATAGTCCAGGTGCTGACTTACATTGAGCATACATGAGAGAGGCAGAGAATTTGACTTCGGATTATTGTTAGGGGGTCTTAAGTGTATATGAAACTCGATGTCGTCACGTCCCAGGGTGGTCGACAGCTTTGATGGGGAGGGGGGTAAGTTGTAAAAAACGCGCGCTTATAAAATCGCCTGCCCTGCAGTTACTATTCATAGTACAGCTTTTAAGTTTCTCTCAATATTATGTACACATAACTGGCTTTCAATGTGGTCCTCTACATTTTTGCGATAAACTGCATAGTTTTTCCGTAAAAAAATAAAATATCTCGAAAAATGTATTCTTTTATTATGGACTTTTTGTTATTTCTCGAATATTGAAGTCATTAGCCGACTTAGAGGAAAAGGCTCCCAATAAACGTTGTAGGCCGTTTCTTCTTGAATCCAATGATATATATAGTTTGGGGGTTACGATCATAGATGTGGTGGTGGGATGGGGATAAGTAGCACTGTTACGCTGCAGCGTGGTCCTCCCCCATGATTAATACGTGTAATAGCCTATCTATCGCATCGCTCCTACTAGTCTGTGCATTCAAATTATGTATTTCAGGAATGCTATCTTATGTATTATCGGTCGCTGAACACGATTTTTCAACTCTCAAGTCTCAATAATTGATAATTTTCATCATAATATACTAATTATGGTCAAAATTACAAACTTCATCTCATTATCATTATTCATGATTACATTGTAATGATAAACCATCTTGTTAGGAATCCGTTATGTGTTTCTCAGTCAATATAAAACTTATATTCCGCTAAGAGAGAATAATTATTCGATTCAGTTCAATGATCACTTCTGAATTGCGAAAGTCAAGTAATGGAGTAAGTTAAACAAATAATATAGGCTACCCCATATAGAGCACCGTGTAACAGGAGTAAAATATTTTCGTAATATAAATTCACAGTTGAAGCACAAATAATGCCAATTACTCCCATGTGATATGACTAAATATTTTATTACAAAGGTAATACAACTCTAATGCTGTGTTTACACCAAAGTTATTAACGAGATGTTAATATAACTTAATCTTTATAGATTCTATGAGATAGATATTTATATGATTTGTAATTTCATCCACAAATGAATGAATGAATGTATGTATTCCTGCAAGTAGCTAATGTATGGATTATTCCTTTATAGATTCTTGCATGTAACATTAATAAATCTCTGCAACAGATTTAGAAATCAAGTCTCGATGGTTTGGAGAGCATATTATTGGAGTGATTCTTTTACTCTGCTGCTTCTAATATGTTCACTACCTTTGTTTGATTTAAGACCATAGACATGAAAAGCTATGTCCACCTGTATCACTCCATCTTTATTGAGAATTTTCATAACTCTTCTCATCACAAAGTTTCCATAATCTTGCAGCGTATTGAAGTTTTGAAAAGTGAAGTAGGAGTTGAATTCAGGAGAGCCATGTCATCATTATGCAAATTTTTCAACGATATTTAGGGATTTAGTCAAATCCACAACTAGTTTCATTCACAATTTCATGGGCCAAGTGAGATTAAGAGTTTTTTTCAAATATCCATCAGATGTTGACAGAGATTGCGGTTATTGTAGAAATGCATGCTGCACTAAAACTTCAATGCTGAATTATCTATAATAGCCTAGTAAAAATACAGAGATCAGATCTTTTTGTTCTAGAATCAACTAAGACTAGGATTTTTGTTCGATTACATTGTGGAGAATGAAAGAACTCTGTTTCTTTTTATAGGTGAGAATACACTTTTACAATTTGCCACAACTATGTTCAGATAAAAATCATTGGAGACCGAATAACTATTTCTTTCTATACGTTCAAAAGAGAATCACACACTTCTTCACTTGCTTCCAGACCATTGATAACATTATGCAGATTCTGTTGTCCATCAGAGTCTTGAAGAAAAATGTTATGTTCTCTTGAGAAGGTTATGCTTCTGGAAATCATTTACATCTCTCATTATTCTTGTTTTACTTCATTCGATGACTTTCTTCACAATCTCCAGTGATATCCATAATGATGTCAACATGATTGAACAGAATATCTTTGATGGAAGATTTATTTATATAGTAGCAGTCATTTTAGAAAAGCCTTTGAAGAACTAGCTATTCCAATCACTCAGTTTTGGATGATAAAATGAGGGTTTGCTCCAAAGCATGATCGGTTGTCACATTTATTAAATTTTCAAGGTTTCATTTGACAGAGAGTCAATGTATTGACTGTATAGAGTTAATGTTTCCTGTTTGGAAATTATTTTCTACTCCTATGAGTATTTTTTTTTATATTTTCTAGATATAAAACACACTCCATAACATAGTTTGTGTGATTGAATGAAAAAAGTATGGGATCTTTTCTCGTACAGTTTCTAAGTGCAATACCAGAGTCCTTATGAGCATGAATACAATTTAAGATAATTTAAACTATGTTACAATAACCAGTCATAAATTTTAAAGTAGTTATTGATTTTGCATTGTGATTCTAAAAAAACTCCACAAATAGCTCCTGACTTCTTTCAAATATACTTTGACAATCTCTCATATTTGAACCGTTCATGAGTCCTTGTAGTTGTTTCATTGAATTGATTGCTTGCTCTCACACCTTAATTATACTGATCTCCCCTCAATAGATTTCCAGCAGTATTCTCTCCAAATATTTCAAATTCAACAAAGATATCTCCCATTACACTTTCGTTCAAGTACCACCCCAAGACAATCAGTCAAACTCAGCCAGATTGAAAGTATTTATTCGTAGATATAAGTTACAGAAATCAGTTGATGAAGCTGCGTTTACACCAAAGTTATTAACAAAATGTTAACTTAATCTTTATAGATTCTATTAGAATCTATATTAGATTCTATGGAACTTGGCAAACACAAGTGTCCATCATGTGATTCTATTAGAATCTTTATTAGATTCTATGAAACTTGGCAAACACATATGTCCATCATGTATATGATAAGTTATGTTCAATCTCATAGAATCTATAAAGATTAAGTTATATTAACATCTCGTTAATAACTTTGGTGTAAACACAGCATTAGAGTTGTATTTCCTTTGTAATAAAATATTTAGTCATATCACATGGGAGTAATTGGCATTATTTGTGCTTCAACTGTGAATTTATATTACGAAAATATTTTACTCCTGTTACACGGTGCTCTATATGGGGTAGCCTATATTATTTGTTTAACTTACTCCATTACTTGACTTTCGCAATTCAGAAGTGATCATTGAACTGAATCGAATAATTATTCTCTCTTAGCGGAATATAAGTTTTATATCGACTGAGAAACACATAACGGATTCCTAACAAGATGGTTTATCATTACAATGTAATCATGAATAATGATAATGAGATGAAGTTTGTAATTTTGACCATAATTAGTATATTATGATGAAAATTATCAATTATTGAGACTTGAGAGTTGAAAAATCGTGTTCAGCGACCGATAATACATAAGATAGCATTCCTGAAATACATAATTTGAATGCACAGACTAGTAGGAGCGATGCGATAGATAGGCTATTACACGTATTAATCATGGGGGAGGACCACGCTGCAGCGTAACAGTGCTACTTATCCCCATCCCACCACCACATCTATGATCGTAACCCCCAAACTATATATATCATTGGATTCAAGAAGAAACGGCCTACAACGTTTATTGGGAGCCTTTTCCTCTAAGTCGGCTAATGACTTCAATATTCGAGAAATAACAAAAAGTCCATAATAAAAAAATACATTTTTCGAGATATTTTATTTTTTTACGGAAAAACTATGCAGTTTATCGCAAAAATGTAGAGGACCACATTGAAAGCCAGTTATGTGTACATAATATTGAGAGAAACTTAAAAGCTGTACTATGAATAGTAACTGCAGGGCAGGCGATTTTATAAGCGCGCGTTTTTTACAACTTACCCCCCTCCCCACCAAGCTGTCAACCACCCTGGGACGTGACGACATCGAGTTTCATATACACTAAAGACCCCCTAACAATAATCCGAAGTCAAATTCTCTGCCTCTCTCATGTATGCTCAATGTAAGCCAGCACCTGGACTATACTGTGACTCTGTTGCGTTGAAAAGAGAAGAAGAAGAAGAAATATGAATCCAAATATCCAAAGTCATAATCAGGGCCAGGTCTTCCTGGATAGATTGTGTCAATTAAACATGGTACATAAAACTGTAGGCAGCATCACAGTCCAGCAAAGCTTTTGCCGAAAAAATCCTCTAACTGGTAGAAGCTCCTTCCAACAAGCCACTTTGACAATGAGCTTCTGAACACATTGACTGGGCGTGCCCTAACCGAGCAGGCAGTTGAACATTCGCACCGCCAAAACAGGAAAACTGTCCTTCACTCTTGACAGGTGACAGTGCGGCACATCCAAGTCAACCCCCCTCCGAGTTCCATGTGAGTTCACTTCCTCCCTTCTTGCAAACGTGCAGATGTTTCCTCTGATGTGTAGGAGCGATGACAATATGTACATGCCATGAACTGTATGGATGCCCAAACGTTGGAATATGGGCTGACAGTGTGCATCATACTCGCTAAACGTCATTACACCAAGTGCCTTTTTCTGGAGCAGGAGTATGTCCTTCACATGCGCCGAATGTCCCCATATCAAGATGCCATACTGTATGTGGCTGGCAAATACTGCATGGTACAGCATCAACAAGCGTTCAACAGTAAGTAGTCTTCTCATCTTCCAAAGCAGATAAATCACTCTTGAGAGCCTCTTGCCAACTTTGGAAATATGAGACTCCCATGATAATTTTTTATCATCACAAAAACCGAGTACCAGGTAAGGAAACAGGTTCAACATCATCATCAAGAATCTCTGTTCTACTTAGTGTACAGACAATCCCCTGAGTCTTGGTCTCATTCAATTTCAGCTTGTTATTGGAGAACCACTCCTTAGCCTCAGAAAAGAGCTCCTGTGCTTCGAATTTGGCATCATGGGGCTGTCTGCCCTGACCAATGATCGTGTCATCAGCAAAAAGCAAGCTGGAACCATCCAGGTGCAAATTGTTTATCATCAGCAGGAACAGCAGCGGGCCAAGTACTGAACCTTGTGGAACCCCATGTGGTACATTTTCTTCATTTGATGACACACCCATTATAGAAACTACCTGTCTTCTATCCTGGAGGTAGTCAGCAACCAACTTCCATGCCGGTCCCTCAAAGCCATATCTAGCCAGCTTCCTCAGCAAGATAGCATGAGACATGCAATCAAAGGCCTTTGAGATATCACACAATACCAATTCAACCGATTCCTGTCCTTCATAAGCCTCCTGTATCCTCCGAACAAGTGGAAGCACAGCTGATGTAGTGGACCTGCCCCCTCTAAAACCATGTTGCATATCGCCCAGGAGGTTATTATGCTCCAGATACTTGCTCATTTGCCTCAACATAGCAGTCTCTATGATTTTACCAATGATTGGCACAATGGAAACTGGCCTGAAATTGCTAATATCATCAGGGTTGCCCTTTTTAAATATGGGCACAGTTCTAGCAGCCTTGAGGCAGTCTGGGAATACTCCATCAGTGAGGCAAGCATTTACCAACAGGAGGAGCAGGCTAACCAATACACTGATAACCTTCTTGAGAACATATGTCGATAGGCCATAGATGTCTTGACTGTAGGTGGTTTTAAAACTCTCTACAATATTCACCAGCTCAATGGCATTAAATGACCTGAAACAATGAAACACATGTGGAGTCTCAGGAACGGATGAAGCCCGATTATGACCCAAATCTGGAATGCCATTCACTATCTCAACCACAGTATTCAGAAAAGCCCTGTTGGCCTCATCAGGACTAGACCTACACTTTATCACTGTGTCCACCTTGCAAGAGTCCTTGATGAGATTCCATTCTGCTTTTGTGGGATTATAGGATCTCAATAAATCCGGCATTGAAGTCTTTCTTTGCCCTATCTATCTCCACTCTGTAAATCTGCTTGGCTCTCGAGTAATTCTTATATTACTCTCCCTGCAATGATGAGTTTGTTTTGTAGGCAGCATATAACATGGTAATAAGGACTCTTATGTTTTGCAGCTCTGGAGTCCAACTTCATGGTTAGGTTTCAACCAACTTCATAGGTTAGGTTTGTTGTTGTGATTATTGTGTCTTGTGTTTGTTTAAATACATGATAGTTTATAAGTACATAATCTTCTACAAAATATTATTGATTTCTGTCGCATTTACAGGAAAATGGCGGATAATGCTTTGAATGCAACAGCAGAAGTTCATGA
The DNA here is from genome assembly GCF_014356525.2 of Nilaparvata lugens. NCBI lineage: Eukaryota > Metazoa > Arthropoda > Insecta > Hemiptera > Delphacidae > Nilaparvata > Nilaparvata lugens. The sequence goes on along the minus strand of NC_052518.1, from coordinate 43,895,266 downwards.
GCCATCGCAAAAAATTCCTGGACAGAGACCGGGAAGTTGGCTCCATTATAGTGAAGGCTATATGTATTGTGTCAACAAAACCACCAACAATAAAAGGTGAGCTAGTTGAAACTCCTTCACAATTAATAGGTTATAACTCTTGTGAATAAGCAATCATTAATACACAGAACAGCATAGAACCACTCTATATGCTAAGGGGGTTGAAAGTTTAGGTATTCACATCTATAATGCCTTACCTAATGACATGGAGGGATTGGAGCGGGTACTATTTAGAATGGAATTGAAGAGAGAGCTGGTGATGAAGCATTGCTTTTATTTTATTCACAAATTCTATGATCACTTCGCCGGCACCAGACAATCAACTCCAACTCTAGCTATTCATTAGTTAGATTGGGAAAACTCAATTTTAGGAATGATATGACGAATCCTTATACCCCTTAACAGGATGTCACTGAATGAAATATATTAAATAAGAGATAAAATAAAAATAAATAATTGAAGAGTCTTAAAATTACAAAAAATCCACTTTATTTTAATAAAAAATATAGAACATTTCCACATCAATATGAGTAGTATGAAAAGTGTCCCAGAACCGGCCTTCACCTCAAGGTCACCCAAGTCGACCAAACCTAATCTCAAGGTCACCCAAGTCGACCAAACCTAACCTCAAGGTCACCCAAGACGACCAAACCTAATCTCAAGGTCACCCAAGACGACCAAACCTAACCTAACCTAACCTAACCTGAAAAAAAAATTGAAAAAAAAAAAATAAAAAAAAATTGAAAAATTTAGAGAAAAAAAATTAAAAAAAATCAAAAGAAATAAAATAAAATAAAAAAAAATGAAAAAAAATTAGAGAAAAATAATCAGAAAACACAAAAAAAAAAAAAAAAAATCCAGGGTAATTTGGTTTCAAGGTCAGTTGTCCCAGAATTGATAATTTGGTTTTAAGGTCAGTTGTCCCAGAATTGGTAATTTGGTTTCAAGGTCAGTTGTCCCAGAATTGTTAATTTGGTTCCAAGGTCAGTTGTCCCAGAATTGGTAATTTGGTTTCAAGGACAGTTGTCTCAGAATTGGTAATTCTTAGCAATGAAGTTCTGATTTTTATTCCTCAAATCCTCTTCACCTACATTATTTAGTAATGTAAGAAAAAGTGATCATTCTATAGAATTTTTTTTTTTTTATTACGTCCTAAAGACTCCAGTCATGGAGTATAAGACAAGTCATGTTATTACATAATAATTCTAACACTAAGTAGTTCAATCTAGTTCAGGTTTGAAAGGAGTTCTTGTACACTATAAAAAGCTTTATCAACTAAATATTTTTTCATTTGTTTTTTGAAAATCTTCAAATCATCATTACTTTTCAAGATTCGAGGTAGCTTGTTATAAAATTTCCTACCAATATAATCTGTTTTTTGTTCAAATAACCTACTATTGTGACCCATTATATGATAATCTGCTCTGTTTCGCGTATTATACTCATGAACATCTGAATTCTGGATCACACCACTCGTTTTCACATGCATTACAACTTCATATACATACAAAGATGGCACAGTTAATAGACCAAGCTTTTTAAATAAAGGCCTACAAGAGTCTAACCTATTCACTTTCTCTATACATCTGAGTGCCTTCTTTTGAATCTTAAACACTCTGTCCATATTTTGTTGAGAAGAATTACCCCATACTAAAATAGCATACCTAATATGAGATAGTATAAGTCCATGGTAAACAGTTAACAGTAGTTTTTATCATTCAGCCTAGCAAGCTGCCGCAGGACAAATACCCCAGATGATATCTTATTACATATCCTCTCAATGTAAGGATGCCATGTTAATTTCCTGTCCAATAAAATTCCCAAGAATGCTACTTTCTCTTCTTGGTCTAATTCATTTTCCTCTACAAACACATTTATTTCTCTATCCTCTACTGAATTATATTTACTTTTGAATTGTAGGAATTGACATTTCTTACTATTTATTGTTAATTGCCTTTGCTTCAAGAATTGGACAATCGACTGTACTCCAGTAAAAGCATTTATTTCTAGACTATCTAATAAATAATTGTTAAAGATAAGCGATGTGTCATCAGTAAACAACAGAGCTCTGTGATCTTTTAACTCTTTTGGTAATTGGTTCACATACAACAGAAACAGTAAGGGATCCAGAATTGAGCCTTGAGGTACTCCAGCCTGGACCTCCAGTTTTTGAGATTTAATTTTTACTATTTCATTCCCATCCACCTTGGTAAGCTCAACACACTGGTTTCTACCTATGAGATATGATTCAAACCATTTTAGTTCTATACCATTCACACCTACAGTTTTTAGTATTTCCAATAATATTCTATGGTTCACACAATCAAAAGCTTTGGATAAATCAAGAAATATTGCGGCTGCCTTCTCACCTGAATCTATTATATCTATTAGTCTTTCAACAAGGGATACTATTGCAGTCTTAGTAGATTTCCCTTTCTGGAACCCATGCTGTTCATCACATATGAAATTAATTTCTTCCAGGTGCATCAATAGCCTATTTAAAACTACTCTTTCAAAAATTTTACTTATTACATTTAGAATACTAATGGGTCTATAATTTTCAACTCTTTCAGAATCACCGCTCTTGAAAATTGGCAAAATTTTTCCTTGTTTCAGATCATCAGGGAAAATACCCAGCTCTAGTGAAGTATTAAGGAGATGCAATAAAGGGTCCAGTAATTCATTTTCACATTCTTTTAAAATTTTGCTTGAGACCCCATCCAATCCTACTGTTTTTTTGTTATTCAAATTTTTTATTATTCTTGACAACTCATCTCTTGATAATGGATGAAATTTAAATACCTTTTCAATTGGCTCAGCATTTAATGTAGTTGTATTATAAGTATTAGTGTTCAGTGACTTTTGGAGATTATATGCAACCTGTTGATAATACTTATTGAAAAAGTTACAAATGTCTATACTATCATCCATATAATTTCCATGTTCATCGATTATCCTAGGGACATTAGTAACTGTATCTTTTTGAGCTGCTCTCCTATTTCTATTAATTACCTCCCAAACAGCAGAGTTAAAATTGGTACTAGTTGTTAATATTTCAGCTGTTTTCTTACACTTAGCTTTCCTCACTTCTTTTGCATAGTTTTTCTTTAGACATTTGTATTTGACCTCACTCGGAACATCCCTCACTAATTTAAATTCCTCATAAGCTTCCCTAACAATATTTCTTTGAGTAAGAATATCTTCAGTCATCCATTCATCTACTTTGTTTATATACAAGAATATAAACTCTTACATGTTTATATACATGAATATACAAGAAGCTTGAATTTCCAAACAGTAATGAGATATCCTCTGGGTAGTATGTATGCTTTCAGATATGAATTCTAAATGAATTCCTCATATCTTTAACCACTCCCATTATAACGTGGACCTTACTATATTACAATGAGGCTCTTCCTAACAAGATGGCGGATTTTTGCATCAGGGTACTAGCCAAGTTTCCATACTGTAACCTGACACTGTAGAGCGACCCAGCAAACATCAACGGCACATGCGCTTTGTATTCAATCGTAGTACAATGCGCTACCTCATCCCCTCTTTCATGAGCTGTCTCATGGTCTCATAGATACAACACGAATTCGAGCAAGACTACTACTACACCTCAGAATTTGGCAATCATTCCTTCATTCTGCATTCATAAACTGATGCTCTAATGTGTGTATATGGCATTCCTATTGCTTTCTCTCTTAAATAAATGAGTCTTCCACAATTTGAATAGGTTAATAATTATCATTGTACCTGATAAACTGAAAATACAGTCAAAAAAAAATTTAAATAACTGATAATTCAGAATAAAAGAACAGTCTTTAGTCTGCAACTAAAATAGTTGTTGATTTATTAGTTGATTCATTTTTATGCATTTTTATTTTGATGTATTGTAAACTTTGAAACCCGCCAATTTGAATTATACAGAATTCCTGAAAATTAAGCTAAATATTTATTTTACGATTAAAATTCAACCAGCTGTTGTACAACTGGCACTAACACTTTGAAAGCAACATAATTTGAATCTGAATTTTATTTCATCTTGCAAACTTGAATTTTGTATTTGTATTTTACATTTCATATATTATTTAACATTAATTTTATTTGTAGTGTTAGTGAAGTATTTATAGAATATTATTAGTGAAGTACAGTATTCTTTGCATACGGTACGTCCACAAGTTAATATGATTCTTTACACTTCCATAATTTCTTAGTTATTTTGTAATCCATAAGAAAACTGAGTTATACAACTCAAAATTATTGAAAAAAATAAACAAAAGCTTTAGAACTTTATTTTTCAATAAATGAGTTGCATAACTCATGGATTAAAAAATAACTAAGAAATAATAAAAGATAGATCAGATAGGTACTTATAGTTCATCAATATAAGACCATCCGAATCAGATACTTATAGTTCATGTTTCAATAAGTGATGGATTACACTTGAAATTTGAAAAAAATTACAGATTTTTTGATAATGAATGATGTTCAAATAAATTTTATCCTGAAGTGATTATCAATAGGCAGTTAGGAGTATTGTATTGCTAAATAATCAATCTTATGCCAAAATAGCTCATATTTTTATTCAGTTACAGCATAAATTTATTCATTTGAACTAATACCACTGAAGAAAAATCACAAAAATTGTCTGACTAAAAAAGTCTGCTTATCGAAAATACAAAATTACTGTAGTGAAAGTGCATCAGGAAAAATGAGTTGTGATTTAGTCAGCTGAAGAATTCATTGCATGCAATACTACAGTTTTTCCATTCATTCATAACATTAGCTGAGGCTATTATTTTGGGAACGTATCAAGCTGTGTCATGTGTAATTGATAACAAAGTACCTAAATAAATGAATAAAACGGGATTTAGGATAGAATTATTGAATAGAGGATTAATTAATTTTTGAAAAAGAGAATAACTTATTTATTATTCCAAATTGCTTATTTATTATGCATGAAAACCTAACCATCACCGATAAGAATCTAAAAACCATAGTACCCTACCTTTTTGGAGATTTTTTATTATAAATTAAATTAAAAACAACTAGTTTTGATGCTTGTGAATAATTAATTCACCTTGTGAATAATTAACAATCCACCTTAATCTCAAATATTAGCAATGTATTAAATAAATCGTATTGTCAAATTATTCAATATTAGTGACAGTGGCGTAATGTTTCCAAACCGGAAAACAAAAAAAATCCCGGGCCCCTCTTCTAAAATCGTACCACCTTTCTACAGACCCCTTCCCCCTTAATCCTAAGTATTGAACTCTAATGTGAATGTACATCTTTCATGAGTGAATTACATAGCTTAGTTGGGAAAAAAACTTGTTCTCGATTAAATTCTACAATTCAAGTCAAGAATTATGTTTTAAGCCACAAATAGAGAATCCGACCTTTAGAGCTAGAACTAGAGTTAGTAAGTAGTATCTAGTCTTAAGATTCATGAATTAATAAAATAATAAGATAATTATTTCTAAGAGCCTTTGATTTGATGTCTCCTACAAGCCTCCAAGTTCTGCAATCACTGCTTTCTGGGTACAGTAGCACCTTGGTTCTTTCTCCTACATGTCTATTTTCTCACAAGTTTGTATTCTGATTTCTTGTTCGCGCACTTAAAGAAGTTTAAGTTTTAGGTTTTAGTTAGAAGTTTGAATTTTTCAAGGTTTTAAATAAGAGTTCGATTGATAATATTATTTATTTTATTGATTTGAAAAAATGTTCAGAAAAAAGTAGCCTATCTTTGAGTTGTAGAATTTATACTTTCAATTTATTATCACAAACACAAAACTCACTTGAATAACTTTTCATTCATCAAATTCAGCGGACCCATTGACGCGTGCACACAGTAACACGATTCGAGAGGAACTGAACCACTGAATGCGAATGCGGGAATTGCAAATGAAATAATGAATTGTGTTCAAGCTATTATATAGTATTTATATTTCCGGCGCCCCTGCCACACTATATGGTATATATGTTCAGAAATTCAATGGGAAAATAATTTCTTTCCTCCAATGCTTACTTGAAGATAGTAGTAAATAAAGATAACGATCTACTTTAGAACCATTCTGACAATCTTTGTTTGAATCAGAGAGAAAAGAAGTAAATCTTATCTATAAGTAAGTGGTTGAATAGTCTCAGTCTGGATTGTTTCACAGGATGTATAAATTTGAATGATTTGTAAACAAACAACATTCCTAATTTTTCAATAAGCTCACTATCAGCACACAATTATTGAAGCTCTGTCAATGGAACTATAATTATTATTACAAGTAGATTTGAACAATGATTGTTTTTATTTCTTGCTTTATTCATTATTTTCTACTTGTATTCTCTTGATATTAATTTATAACCAGACTGATAACATTGTTTTATTGCACCTTGGTTCTTTCTCCTACATGTCTATTTTCTCACAAGTTTGTATTCTGATTTCTTGTTCGTGCACTTGAAGAAGTTTAAGTTTTAGGTTTTAGTAAGAAGTTTAAATTTTTCAAGGTTTTAAATTAGAGTTCGATTGATAATATTATTTATTTTATTGATTTGAAAAAATGTTCAGAAGAAAAAGTAGCCTATCTTTGAGTTGTAGGATTTATACTTTCAATTTATTATCACAAACACAAAACTCACTTGAATAACTTTTCTTCATCAAATTCAGCGGACCCATTGACGCGTGCACACAGTAACACGATTCGAGAGGAACTGAACCACTGAATGCGAATGCGGGAATTGCAAATGAAATAATGAATTGTGTTCAAGCTATTATATAGTATTTATATTTCCGGCGCCCCTGCCACACTATATGGTATATATGTTCAGAAATTCAATGGGAAAATAATTTCTTTCCTCCAATGCTTACTTGAAGATAGTAGTAAATAAAGATAACGATCTACTTTAGAACCATTCTGACAATCTTTGTTTGAATCAGAGAGAAAAGAAGTAAATCTTATCTATAAGTAAGTGGTTGAATAGTCTCAGTCTGGATTGTTTCACAGGATGTATAAATTTGAATGATTTGTAAACAAACAACATTCCTAATTTTTCAATAAGCTCACTATCAGCACACAATTATTGAAGCTCTGTCAATGGAACTATAATTATTATTACAAGTAGATTTGAACAATGATTGTTTTTATTTCTTGCTTTATTCATTATTTTCTACTTGTATTCTCTTGATATTAATTTATAACCAGACTGATAACATTGTTTATTGCACCTTGGTTCTTTCTCCTACATGTCTATTTTCTCACAAGTTTGTATTCTGATTTCTTGTTCGTGCACTTGAAGAAGTTTAAGTTTTAGGTTTTAGTAAGAAGTTTAAATTTTTCAAGGTTTTAAATTAGAGTTCGATTGATAATATTATTTATTTTATTGATTTGAAAAAATGTTCAGAAGAAAAAGTAGCCTATCTTTGAGTTGTAGGATTTATACTTTCAATTTATTATCACAAACACAAAACTCACTTGAATAACTTTTCTTCATCAAATTCAGCGGACCCATTGACGTGTGTACGCAGTAACACGATTCGAGAGGAACTGAACCACTGAATGCGAATGCGGGAATTGCAAATGAAATAATGAATTGTGTTCAAGCTATTATATAGTATTATATTTCCGGCGCCCCTGCCACACTATATGGTATATATGTTCAGAAATTCAATGGGAAAATAATTTCTTTCCTCCAATGCTTACTTGAAGATAGTAGTAAATAAAGATAACGATCTACTTTAGAACCATTCTGACAATCTTTGTTTGAATCAGAGAGAAAAGAAGTAAATCTTATCTATAAGTAAGTGGTTTGAATAGTCTCAGTCTGGATTGTTTCACAGGATGTATAAATTTGAATGATTTGTAAACAAACAACATTCCTAATTTTTCAATAAGCTCACTATCAGCACACAATTATTGAAGCTCTGTCAATGGAACTATAATTATTATTACAAGTAGATTTGAACAATGATTGTTTTTATTTCTTGCTTTATTCATTATTTTCTACTTGTATTCTCTTGATATTAATTTATAACCAGACTGATAACATTGTTTATTGCACCTTGGTTCTTTCTCCTACATGTCTATTTTCTCACAAGTTTGTATTCTGATTTCTTGTTCGTGCACTTGAAGAAGTTTAAGTTTTAGGTTTTAGTAAGAAGTTTAAATTTTTCAAGGTTTTAAATTAGAGTTCGATTGATAATATTATTTATTTTATTGATTTGAAAAAATGTTCAGAAGAAAAAGTAGCCTATCTTTGAGTTGTAGGATTTATACTTTCAATTTATTATCACAAACACAAAACTCACTTGAATAACTTTTCTTCATCAAATTCAGCGGACCCATTGACGTGTGTACGCAGTAACACGATTCGAGAGGAACTGAACCACTGAATGCGAATGCGGGAATTGCAAATGAAATAATGAATTGTGTTCAAGCTATTATATAGTATTTATATTTCCGGCGCCCCTGCCACACTATATGGTATATATGTTCAGAAATTCAATGGGAAAATAATTTCTTTCCTCCAATGCTTACTTGAAGATAGTAGTAAATAAAGATAACGATCTACTTTAGAACCATTCTGACAATCTTTGTTTGAATCAGAGAGAAAAGAAGTAAATCTTATCTATAAGTAAGAGGTTTGAATAGTCTCAGTCTGGATTGTTTCACAGGATGTATGAATTTAAATGATTTGTAAACAAACAACATTCCTAATTTTTCAATAAGCTCACTACCAGCACACAATTTTTGAAGCTCTGTCAATGGAACTATAATTACTATTATGAGTAGATTTGAACAATGATTGTTTTTATTTCTTGCTTTATTCATTATTTTCTACTTGTATTCTCTTAATATTAATTTATAACCAGACTTACAACATTGTTTATTGCATATTTCTTCTTACACAATGAATGAAACCTGTCATTTTCCACAATAAAACTTCTGCTTTTTTATCAAAAGTTACTTCCATCATTATTTAATTTTTTTTTTAAAGTATGCAATATATAATTATCATTTCGTGTCCATGGACTTGACACTGTAGAGCGACCCAGCAAACAGCAACGGCACATGTGCTTTGTATTTAGTCGTAGTACCATGAAAAGCCACTGACAGTGACACTGCTTGCCCAAACTTTTGCCGCTAATCGCTAATCAGTGGCGTAACGTACACCCCCGCTGCTCCCATGGCGTGGATAATATGTAGGCTAATATAGGTTTTCTGAAAGAATAAAATTACCCGGTCTAGGGGGCCCGAGTAAGGGCCCGAAATGATAATTATATATTGCATACTTTAAAAAGAAAAATTAAATAATGATGGAAGTAACTTTTGATAAAAAAGCAGAAGTTTTATTGTGGAAAATGACAGGTTTCATTCATTGTGTAAGAAGAAATATGCAATAAAACAATGTTATCAGTCTGGTTATAAATTAATATCAAGAGAATACAAGTAGAAAATAATGAATAAAGCAAGAAATAAAAACAATCATTGTTCAAATCTACTTGTAATAATAATTATAGTTCCATTGACAGAGCTTCAATAATTGTGTGCTGATAGTGAGCTTATTGAAAAATTAGGAATGTTGTTTGTTTACAAATCATTCAAATTTATACATCCTGTGAAACAATCCAGACTGAGACTATTCAAACCACTTACTTATAGATAAGATTTACTTCTTTTCTCTCTGATTCAAACAAAGATTGTCAGAATGGTTCTAAAGTAGATCGTTATCTTTATTTACTACTATCTTCAAGTAAGCATTGGAGGAAAGAAATTATTTTCCCATTGAATTTCTGAACATATATACCATATAGTGTGGCAGGGGCGCCGGAAATATAAATACTATATAATAGCTTGAACACAATTCATTATTTCATTTGCAATTCCCGCATTCGCATTCAGTGGTTCAGTTCCTCTCGAATCGTGTTACTGTGTGCACGCGTCAATGGGTCCGCTGAATTTGATGAATGAAAAGTTATTCAAGTGAGTTTTGTGTTTGTGATAATAAATTGAAAGTATAAATTCTACAACTCAAAGATAGGCTACTTTTTCTTCTGAACATTTTTTCAAATCAATAAAATAAATAATATTATCAATCGAACTCTTATTTAAAACCTTGAAAAATTCAAACTTCTAACTAAAACCTAAAACTTAAACTTCTTTAAGTGCGCGAACAAGAAATCAGAATACAAACTTGTGAGAAAATAGACATGTAGGAGAAAGAACCAAGGTGCTACTGTACCCAGAAAGCAGTGATTGCAGAACTTGGAGGCTTGTAGGAGACATCAAATCAAAGGCTCTTAGAAATAATTATCTTTATTATTTTATTAATTCATGAATCTTAAGACTAGATACTACTTACTAACTCTAGTTCTAGCTCTAAAGGTCGGATTCTCTATTTGTGGCTTAAAACATAATTCTTGACTTGAATTGTAGAATTTAATCGAGAACAAGTTTTTTTCCCCAACTAAGCTATGTAATTCACTCATGAAAGATGTACATTCACATTAGAGTTCAATACTTAGGATTAAGGGGGAAGGGGTCTGTAGAAAGGTGGTACGATTTTAGAAGAGGGGCCCGGGATTTTTTTTGTTTTCCGGTTTGGAAACATTACGCCACTGTCACTAATATTGAATAATTTGACAATACGATTTATTTAATACATTGCTAATATTTGAGATTAAGGTGGATTGTTAATTATTCACAAGGTGAATTAATTATTCACAAGCATCAAAACTAGTTGTTTTTAATTTAATTTATAATAAAAAATCTCCAAAAAGGTAGGGTACTATGGTTTTTAGATTCTTATCGGTGATGGTTAGGTTTTCATGCATAATAAATAAGCAATTTGGAATAATAAATAAGTTATTCTCTTTTTCAAAAATTAATTAATCCTCTATTCAATAATTCTATCCTAAATCCCGTTTTATTCATTTATTTAGGTACTTTGTTATCAATTACACATGACACAGCTTGATACGTTCCCAAAATAATAGCCTCAGCTAATGTTATGAATGAATGGAAAAACTGTAGTATTGCATGCAATGAATTCTTCAGCTGACTAAATCACAACTCATTTTTCCTGATGCACTTTCACTACAGTAATTTTGTATTTTCGATAAGCAGACTTTTTTAGTCAGACAATTTTTTGTGATTTTTCTTCAGTGGTATTAGTTCAAATGAATAAATTTATGCTGTAACTGAATAAAAATATGAGCTATTTTGGCATAAGATTGATTATTTAGCAATACAATACTCCTAACTGCCTATTGATAATCACTTTCAGGATAAAATTTATTTGAACATCATTCATTATCAAAAAATCTGTAATTTTTTTCAAATTTCAAGTGTAATCCATCACTTATTGAAACATGAACTATAAGTATCTGATTCGGATGGTCTTATATTGATGAACTATAAGTACCTATCTGATCTATCTTTTATTATTTCTTAGTTATTTTTTAATCCATGAGTTATGCAACTCATTTATTGAAAAATAAAGTTCTAAAGCTTTTGTTTATTTTTTTCAATAATTTTGAGTTGTATAACTCAGTTTTCTTATGGATTACAAAATAACTAAGAAATTATGGAAGTGTAAAGAATCATATTAACTTGTGGACGTACCGTATGCAAAGAATACTGTACTTCACTAATAATATTCTATAAATACTTCACTAACACTACAAATAAAATTAATGTTAAATAATATATGAAATGTAAAATACAAATACAAAATTCAAGTTTGCAAGATGAAATAAAATTCAGATTCAAATTATGTTGCTTTCAAAGTGTTAGTGCCAGTTGTACAACAGCTGGTTGAATTTTAATCGTAAAATAAATATTTAGCTTAATTTTCAGGAATTCTGTATAATTCAAATTGGCGGGTTTCAAAGTTTACAATACATCAAAATAAAAATGCATAAAAAATGAATCAACTAATAAATCAACAACTATTTTAGTTGCAGACTAAAGACTGTTCTTTTATTCTGAATTATCAGTTATTTAAATTATTTTTTGACTGTATTTTCAGTTTATCAGGTACAATGATAATTATTAACCTATTCAAATTGTGGAAGACTCATTTATTTAAGAGAGAAAGCAATAGGAATGCCATATACACACATTAGAGCATCAGTTTATGAATGCAGAATGAAGGAATGATTGCCAAATTCTGAGGTGTAGTAGTAGTCTTGCTCGATTTCGTGTTGTATCTATGAGACCATGCGACAGCTCATGAAAGAGGGGATGAGGTAGCACATTGTACTAGGATTGAATACAAAGCGCATGTGCCGTTGATGTTTGCTGGGTCGCTCTACAGTGTCAGGTTACAGTATGGAAACTTGGCTAGTACCCTAACGCAAAAATCCGCCATCTTGTTAGGAAGCGCCTCATTGTAATATAGTAAGGTCCACGTTATAATGGGAGTGGTTAAAGATATGAGAATAGCGATGACGATTCTCTGCATTAATTAATTATATTTCTACACTGTCAATAACATAATTGGCATCGTTGTGGACCTAGAAAAGGATAGTACCACCGGCTTTGTTGAATGATAGACAAATTCGAATTCAAATTTCAAATTCAAATTTAAATACAAGTTCTCAAAAGCAAAATAAAATAGTTATTAATATACATATAACACTGTATTATTTGTTTTACATAGTGGATTTCTACTGGCAAAAGTATAACTTGTCCGCCAGTAGGAGTAGCAATAATTACATTATAACAAAAGTAAAAGAAAAGACAGAACTCAAGAATTCAGATCATTATTCCAAAAATAAGATGTCGAACTATTAGGGGGAAATATCTAGCCTATATTACGTTGATATTAAAGTAATAAGATTGAATTATCCACTTTTTGATTGGTGAGATCATTTGGGATATTACTTATGATTTTTGGAGCAATATAAATGAGCTGTTTTCGAATTAGTGTGAAGTCTGAAATGTAACATTCGAATTTATTTCCATTGTATCTGGTTCTATGTGCTTCATTATTTATTTTTGAAAAATTATTTCTATATCTATTGAAGTATTTAAAGATGCTAAGTACATATTGTTGGCGGATGGTCATGACTTTCAGATCATTAAAAGCATTTATTGAGGCATATAGTAAGGGTCGATTTAAAATAGTCTTTATTATCATTTTTTGAACAGTGAATAGAGATGAAAGGTGAGAATTGAAAGTACCTCCCCAAATTACTAATCCCTATTGCAGTAGTGATTGAACTATTGTGAAGTAAATCATTCTCATTCTAGATAGCCTACATTCAGTACAGACCTCAATTTATAGAAATTGTAAGATATAAATTGCAATCTATTGCAGATGTAATCAATATGCCTCTTCCACTTGAAGCCCTCCTCGATTATAACACCTAAATATTTCAAGTGGCTGGTTTTCTCCTTCGACCATTAATATAATAGACACGGCTTCCCAATACCTCCTCAATACATTGGGCAGAAGCAAACATAAACAGCCGTATGACGTCACATGAAGGAGCAAAATGGCTGGATATTCTTGTACGGTATAGGCACGCTATCATATTTTTGTATTTTAATCAATTACCAGATGGTGATTTCTTTAAAAAATGGTGAGAAGTTGCTGTGCATATAACTGCACGGAGAGTGATAAAAAATGAAGTGGGATTTCTTTTCACAGGTAAGTAACTACCGTCTCTAAGTTACATTCTTTTCAAATTAGGCTCAAGTTATCATTCAATAAGTCAATGTTAAGAACCAGTAAAATTTGTCTTATATTTCTTATTTAGTTATTTGCTTGTTAGTTGAGTACCTACTTGGATTAACAGTCTACTGCCCGCTTCATTACTCTCCGAGTTAATTCCTCATTTAACTAACCCACCAATAGAATTTTATCACGGGCCTATTTCATTGGTGGATTAGTTAACCAATGAATACTCTAACCAGAGTCTGACGAACCGGACATACATCTTCATGAAGAATGTACTTTTTGTAATGTAATATGTAGAGTTTTATTTTTGTAAAAATTATTCATAATAGTAGATAGCAAAGATCACTGCCTCAGAAGTTGTAGAATTAAGAGCTCCCTCTATCACTTATCATATAGATGAGTATTATTAATATTATGTACCTAATTTCTATAAGTAGTCTAGTTTTTTTAAGCTATTCATCTACTCATCTAAATCTTCATGAAGAATGTACTTTTTGTGATATAATATGTAGAGTTTTTTTTTTTGAAAAAATTATTCATAATAGTAGATAGCAAAGATCACTGCGACTAATAATTGCACTTAATAATTCATGAAAGTTGTAGAATCAAGAGCTCCCTCTATCACTTATCATATAGATTTGTATTATTAATGTTATGTGCCTAGTTTCTATAAGTAGTCTAGTTTTTTTAAGCTCTTCATCTACTCATCTAAATCTTCATGAAGAATGTACTTTTTGTAATATAATAGGCCTATGTAGTTTTATTTTTGTAAAAATTATTCATAATAGTAGATAGCAAATATCACTGCCTCTATTAATGCACTCAATAATTCACGAAAGTTGTATACCTAAACGAAGTTGTAGAATTAAGAGCTCCCTCTATCACTTATCATATAGATTTGTATTATTAATATTATGTGCCTAATTTCTATAAGTAGTCTAGTTTTTTTAAGCTCTTCATCTACTCATCTAAATCTTCATGAAGAATGTACTTTTTGTAATATAATAGGCCTATGTAGTTTTATTTTTGTAAAAATTATTCATAATAGTAGATAGCAAATATCACTGCCTCTATTAATGCACTCAATAATTCACGAAAGTTGTATACCTAAACGAAGTTGTAGAATTAAGAGCTCCCTCTATCACTTATCATATAGATTTGTATTATTAATATTATGTGCCTAATTTCTATAAGTAGTCTAGTTTTTTAAGCTCTTCATCTACTCATCTAAATCTTCATGAAGAATATACTTTTTGTAATATAAAAGGCCTATGTAGTTTTATTTTTGAAAAAATATTCATTATTGTAGATAGCAAAGATCACTGCCTCTATTAATGCACTTAATAATTTACGAAAGTTGTATACCAAACGAAGTTTTAGAATTAAGAGCTCCCTCTATCACTTATTATATAGATTTGTATTATTAATGTTATGTGCCTAATTTCTATAAGTAGTCTAGTTTTTTTAAGCTCTTCATATACTCATCTAAATCTTCATGAAGAATGTACTTTTTGCTGGCCTAATATTAATGCTGATTGTAATATAATTATATGTAGTGTTCTAGTTTTGAAAATATTGTTCATCATAGCAGATAGCCAGATCACTGCCTTTATTAATGCACTTAATAATAATTCACAAAAGTTCTATGGACAAAGTTGTAGAATTGAGCGTTCCTTCAGCTCAATGGAGCTGAATATATTAGTACTATTAATATTACCGTATGTACCTACTTAGTTTTGTTAAGTAATTTTTCATGCTCTCCATCTACTCTTCTGTTAACATATATGTAAACTACTACTCTATTAATCATAGAATGCAATAAATTATTGTTACTGCCAATATATTTTCTACAAAGAATTATATCATGATTATTATATTATATTGATATAATATAATGTAGTAATAATATTTCATTTCAATATTGATATGTTCATTCAAATCATCTAATCCCTAATCCTTGTATTCCAGTTTTTTACCATCATAATTTTATTGTGTTTCTATGTGTGATAAGAAAATCTGTTGTGTCTAGGTCGAGAATTCAAACTCAATGTCAATGTAATTCTTTTGAACAGGCTCAAGATTATGTTATTGATTGTGTGCATAACATACAATAATTCCTGAATTTTCAATAAGTCTATTCATACTTGTTCAAAGATTCAAGAAGCAAGTTATTATCGGCTTGATAAAGCCCTGAAATAAATCTCAATACAACATAATCTGTTTAAATACGTTTACTAGGCAATATAAACATAGGCTTTACGTATGCAATTATATGAATAAATAATGGATAAATTAACTTCCATAATCAATTTTTCAAATAGAATAATAAATCAGTTCAAATTCTGATTCAGAAGCTATGAAAGTGCTCATTTAGCATAGGCTGATTATGGCGTGTAGTTCGAAGGCTCTCTCATGTGACGTCACACACCCAATTCATGTTTGCTTCAGCGACTACGCTCAAGCCGTGTCTATTATATTAATGGTCGAAGGTTTTCTCAATGGTTGAGTTCAAAGCCACTGATCAGTGTCAGTGAGTGAACTGGCTTTGAACGAAGTACTGTTTTGTGTTGAACGATGCATAGACTCACATGCAGCGCTAGATTATTTGGAATTGAAATCGGCCATTAAGGGGACAGCCTGGAAGATTATTACATACTAAAGATCTTGAAGATTCTTGTCATCTATAATATTACAAAAAATATATATTATATAATATCTCACGCTGAAATACCTCAATGGAACCTTTAATTTCAAGTAAGAGCTAGCATTGGGAAGGCATAGGTATTGTGCGTTTATACCTCTTCAAGATCTTTGGTCTAACTGATAAGAAAAAAATATGTCATATCCGGTTCGTTCACTGATCAGTTAATCGTACTTTCCACTGATGGAAAAGAACGTAAATAGAGTAGCTGAACGTAAACAGACATGGCTGAATACGAGGTTGTTTACAAATAATGGACTCCATTATAATGTATCTGGGAGCAGAGAAATGCATGATTACATAAATTCAATAACATTTAAAATATTTTACAAAGCATTTAAAACTACTCTAATCACCTGATGGTTTTCCATTTTAATTGATTACAATGAAATAGGTTAAGTTCTAGTTTTGTTTACAAAATATGTTCAACAGGGGAAACATCTGTCAGTCATGACTCATGAGCAACTGTTCAGCCACAGAATACACACAAAATGGAAGGTATCAATCTAACCAAGATTTGAGTGCACCAAGACCACGACACATGACTGCATCATCTTGTTAAACGGTGTACACACGTACGTTTGCCTCGGGTGAGCATACGTGTATGGGCTTGCATTCGCACGTGTGGACACTGTTCGCTGAGGCATGTGGGCGAACCGGAACCCTGTCGGTATTTTGGCGTGCTCAAAGGCGCCTCGGGCGAGCATTGAATGTACGTGTGGACGCGATTTTGCCATACGGGTGAGGCAAAACGTAAACATTGAAGGCGTCATAACCTAATTCCAATGAATTAGGTTAATGAATGACAAATCAAATTGTGATCCAATAACTAATTGTAAATTGTAGGATTTTTGTAATTTTGTAGGATATGTGGATTGTCAAATATTAAATAGAAACATGCATGGAGTATATAATTTGTATCATGATTAACAAATTTAGAACTGCATAATTTAAGTGGAAAAAGCTTCTCTACAGGTTTCCTAAAAGAAAGTATAGCTCAAATATTATTTTACTGTGGCTATCAATCATCTTGTGTTTGTTTCATGTTATCAATCAGAGTTGTTAATTAAAATTGTAATCTTCAATATGATATTATATGTTTTAGATAGCTAGGCTATCTATAGAGAGATTTATTCAAACTTTGAACTAGTATTCCCTTGAAGGTAAATCTTGAAGCTAATCTTTTGGAGAATCTTGTTTTGTCATGTATATGAGCAGAGCTAGTTTAAAATGGGCAGCAATTTAGTATTTGATTCAATTTATGGCTAATTTCCTTAAAGAAGACTGTCAATTTTGTGAGACAGTGCTAAGTGCTTTGATTAGGTCATCAAAACTTCTGGAATTATTGTAGAATTTTTCTTTTTTTGATATTCTGAATAGATATTGGAAACCAACAAATGAATCGCCTAATGCCAAGAATCTCAAAGTTAGAGCCAATCGTTCTTGTGGAGTTATTGCTTCCCTCATGATGATATCATTTTTTGTTTAGATAACTAGTTGAATTAGATTCAGTACCGTATATTAACAACATGATGTTTTGACAACCTAAGAAAGATTGAATTGTCAATATTATGTCATGTAGCAATTTATTTCCTTACTTCAACCTACAATCGTTCAACCCACCAACATCGTTTGTCAAGTTTTATTTTTGATTTTATTATATAAGTCATTGAAATAAAATGTTACTGCTGCAATTTGTGATAACTATCTTCAATGATGGAATGACACCATTGTTGTCATGTTGTGGAAAATCTACATCTACCATGTATTCGTGTCGTCTGCAAATCAGATAGCTTTTTGAATGCTGAGGCATACGTGGATCGCGTCCACAAGGACGTACAGTGAATGTTGAGGCATATGTACATACGATTGTTCGCGCGAATCTGTACGGACGTGTGTACAAGGCTTTAGTAATTAAAACTACTGCTGTATTACAATGCTACACTTTCTTTCAAGATGGCGGATTATGGCGTCAAAATACTAGCCGACTTTTCATTCTGTGGTTCATCTGTGATCACTAATCTGTGATCAGGTTTTTTACTGAACGTAAAAAAAACCCCGATGGAATTGATCAGTGGCTTTGAACTCAACCATTCTCGGGACAATTACATTCATTGTGATCATTACTTATGTTACAATTTAAATGCAATTCAAGTTGGCAGTGAGTTACCTCATGACCTGTAATACTCCTAGAGAATGCAATGTATTTAGTTTTTCCAATATTTAGGCTAGGTGCATTTACCTCTAGCCATCTCTTAAGTGTGGAGATGCCACTAGAGGCATTTCTATAAACGTCTCACCAAGTTCCATCCCCAAACAACAGTACCGTGTCATCCGCAAAAGAATAAACTTCACCACCATTGAGGTCTAACTTTAGTATATCATTTACATATACCAAGAACAAAATTGGGGAGAGTACTGTCCCTTGGGTAGGCCGTAACCAGTAAGTGGAATCTCACTAACACTGCTAAAACTTGTTTTCTATGTGAGAGGTAGTTTTCGAATAGTTTCAATGGGATTCCTCTAATACCTACCCTATCTAGCTTGATAAGTAATTGACTATGACACACTGTGTCATAGGCTTTTGCCAAATCCAGGAAGACAGCCGGAGTTTTTTGTCCTTTATTCAGAAGATCTTATACGGAATTTGAAAACTGTATTAGGGCATCATTGGTACTTTATTATTTTGGAAGCCAAATTGAAGATTTTCTATTATTTTATTTGTGTCAAAAAATTCAGTAACTTGATTCTTGATTAGTTTTTCCATTATTTTGGACAGGGAGCTCAATAAACTGATTGGTCTATAATTTTCTGCCTGACTTTTATCATCTGATTTAAATAAAGGTTTTATCTTAGCTACTTTGAACAATCTGGAAAAATCCCTTTCTCGAAACATTTATTTATAATAGAAGTGAGTGGGAAAGCAATGTGATTAGCAATTTTCTTTGAAGTTGAACTATTAAATAACTGGACTCGTATTATTTTTTAGGTTTGATATAGCATTTATCACATCTATCTGATTAACTGGGTTTAAGAAGAACGAATTCGGTAGCCTGGAGTTATCTTTCTTATAATTAAATTGGAATGTGGCTTGATTGACATATTTCGGTATTTTATTTGCATACTTTTCACCAACACTAGTGAAATAAGAATTTAATTCATGAGCACTCAATTTTATGTCATCTCTTTCATCCCTACCCTTATCAATAAATTCGTTAATGTATGACCATAGTTTTTTGACGTTATTCCCACATTGACCTATTTTATGTCTATAGTAATCATCTTTAGTTCGACTGATCAAAGTACTCAGTAGGTTCCTATAGGCTTTAAATTCATTCTTCAAGCCAATGTTTGAAGGTTCTTTTCTAATTGTTTAGCCATCCTGTCTCTTCTATTGATAGATTCAATCAACCCCTGTGTAATCCATGGCTTTAATTGTCTTTTTTTATATTTTAATTTTATTTCCATTGAAGATAGGTGTGTATAATATGTCAACTTATTTATAAATGTTTCAACCATTAGGCTCAGTGTATTATTATCATGAACATGAGCGTTAAGGAATTCCCATTTTTCATTCTGTAAATTAAGTTTTTCAAAATTTGTTTAAAGATTTTATTAATTTGCAGGGTTGACGGTCGAGATACAGTACCAATTATATTCATGTGTAACATGGTTGCATAATGATCGGTTATATTCATTTTTAAAATATTAGCTATTTTTGGTTGTATGGAATTATGTGTGTCTTTATAGAAAATATGATCTATGCAAGATTGTTTATTATCTATTACACTAGTTGGTTTGTTTATCAATGATCTGAACCCATTTCCATTCATAATATTCAGATACTGCAGAGAATAATGGTCAGTGTTCAAGAGATCGATATTTATGTCACCCACATCCAAGACAAGGATAGCAATTCCAAAGTTTCCAACAAATACTGTCATTATAACGTGGACCTCACTATGGTATTGATGGTAGGTTCGGAGTCCGGATCACTCTATTGATCCGGATCAATTGATCTCATTCACTGCCACGAGCCAATCAGAAGACCAGGATTGGAACTTCCCAAGGTCATGTGACGAGAAAGTATTTGCGTCATGTAAAAAGTATTGGTTAGATAGGCGTTTGATTACAAGTTTCCATCATGTACCTATTCTGTGACAGAGTGACCAACCTAGAAAAGCAAAATTTCTTTCTTGTCGCTAAGCATTTTTTCAGCTGGTTTTCGATGAGATCGTTTTCGACGACTTCGAGGGGAAGGGTCGCATGAATTGGGAATATCTCGAACTCAAAATATCTTGCAGCTGACTGGAATTGGAAATATATGGAACTCCAAATATGTTGACAGGCGGAACTCCAAATATTGTGCAGACCGGCGGAACTCAAAATATCTTGTCAGCTTGTGGAATTGGAAGTATGTGGAATTGGAAATATATCGAATTCACAATATTGATCGTTATTAGTGAGACTGTGTAGATGTGGGATGAAACAAATTTATCACAAAACAAATGAAGGGTTCTATAGTTAACCTAAAATAAATTCATCAACACATCAACAGTCGTCAGTCTTGTTTGTTGAAACAGATAACAGAGTTTTGAAAACTTGCATAATATGTACATGACTATTATTTTATAAACCAATATAATTTTAATTCGTGTTTTCACGGTTGGTTATGGTATTAGTTATAAAATGAAGTAGCAATAATGTAGCCTACCTAATAAAAAAATCTTTATTATAACAAGAAAGAAACTGACTCTCATGTTTGTAAATATTATATTACTTCCATTTATTTTTTGGTGCAATCGCAAATCATATGAATATAATTGAAAAAGAACGACAGACCAGGTCCAAAAGTATTCTATTCCCAAATTTTGATAATGAAAAACAAGTCCAAAAAGATCAGCCAAATTGTTTCTACTGTTTAAAGTTCAAGTCCAATATTTTCATCCAAAATTGATATATAATGAGCTATGAATTACCCTAAGTGGGCTAATTAGTCCATATCATTCTAAAAAATAAGTCAGACTTGAACCATTTCTCAATAACAAACACATTACCAGTACTCCCACTTTGGCACTGATATTTTGAGTTCCAGATATTTCCAATTCCGCCATCTGACAAACAAATAATTTGAGTTCCAGATACTCCCAATTCCGCCTAGCAACATATTTCGAGTTCCAGATATTTCCAATTCACTGTCTGACAAATATTCGGAGTTCCACCCAGCAGCAGTTTTCAAGCATAGGACATTTAACATTGATATTTTGAGTTCCAGATATTTCCAATTCCGCGGCCCCGAGGGGAACAGGAGAAACGCCGACAGTGCTCTCGTGGAGAATATGTGTAACTCTCAAAGGAAAACAATGGCTGAGCGGCTATTATTTGAATGTAAAAATACCTCATTTGTAATGATTTATTTTGAAAATTATTGCTGTTTAAAAAAATAAAAAATGCCTAAAAGTAAAGTGAATTGTTGTGTAGTTGGCTGTCATAACACCTATGTTAATACTGAAGGAAAAAATGTTGTATATTATTGTTTTCCTGGGAGACCATGGGAGAAGGAGCGACAAGAAAGTGGATTTTTAATTAGTAGACTAACTTGTTCAATGCGAGGATATTATTAAAATACTATTGCCAAAGCGTTTACAAATGGTATAAATCTGTGTATTTGATGAATCAATTCTTATCTATGAAAACAAGCCATATACAAAGATAACCTAACTTTACAAAGATAACCTAAAAGCATAAGGGAACGCTATGTTTAATATTGTTTACTGTATGTAGGCCTATAAATAATTAACAGTTATTAATCATAAAGCCTGCAATTGATTATAATCAGTGTTTCAAACACATATTTTGTAACAATATCTGTAGGGTTTGCCAATGGAAATAATTAGAAATGTATGGTAGGCCAACTCTGAAAGGGTGTTGTAGCTATCATCTTTGCTTTTATTTCTATTTCAAGATGTACAGGTACCACAGTGCGGCATTTCAGCTTGTATCGTTAGGAAAACAGTACTAATTACAAAGATAATGATTATATTATTGTTTAGAAAATCAACCATAATTTACTATGATAATTTCATTAAAAAAAGCTGTTGTGATATTGTTTGGTGCGATTATAAGACTACTTATTAATTATCAATTTTGTGAAATGATATAGTAAATTCTACTACAGTATCTCTTATAAAATGGGAGGATGTGCTTATTGGGACCTGCTTTAACAAGAATAATAAAAGAATTCACTATTTTTTTTATTTTATTTTCCATTCCTTGAAAAGAACAAATCGATCCCTAAAAAAATTGTAGTTGATAATCCTAATAAGATTAACTCAATCATAAGTTGCCATCAATTCCACTTTCCATTATGAATAGTATACTTTGAATTTATCTCTTTATCAATAATTTAGATACAAATTTGCAAATAGGCCTACTATGTATTATCTTAAGTATTCAAAAATTAATTTGTGTTGCCTTTTTTTTTCAGTGAAGATGGAACCCCATGGCAGCCATCAAAAAATTCTAGAATTTGCAGTGATCATTTTATCAGCAAAAACAAGAATGACCATCCTTTACATTCCGATTAAGTGCCTTCAATATTTCCAGACTGTTATAGAAAGAGGAAAGCTGATGATACAAGAAGATTTAGTAGACTTCAGCAACGTAAAAGATTGGAAAATTATAAGGATATAGAAGCTGGAGAAAATCTTCCAGAAATTGAAGATGTCAGACCGCCTGTTGTTGATAAACAGTTTAAAGACAAATGCATCCAGGTAAGTGAGACAAAAACAAGAGAATGTATCAGTTAGTTGATGCAAAAGTTGTAAAATATAATGTTGTTTATTAACCAGCTGAAATCATGACGTGTCAATGCATTAAGGACTGTCTGTATGTTAGCTTCCGAATAGCCTCAGCTGATTTTATAAATGAATATATAAATGGAAAACTGTAATTATTTCATGCAATGAATTCTTCAGCTGACTAAATCATAAATCAAAACAATTTTATTTTTATGCACTTCCAATGTTCTTTGTTATATCCTGAAAAGGACGAAGAAGTGATTAAATTTTGTTGTCCAACCAACTTGACCTGTAAAAAGGTTCAAAGAATATGTTTTCAAAATTTGTAGCTGATTGATCAATTCTTTCTAAAGTTATTGTAGAACATACAAACAGACGGACAACTTTGGCCTTCAGTAAGTCAAAAATGAGAACTCGCTAATGCTTGTTCAATTATTATGAAAACGTTGGGCGCAAACCTCCTGCTATAAGGAGGGTAAGAAATTAACCAAAAGTTATTGATGATGATATTTTGCATGCATCCAAAATTTCTAGTCCAAGACATATGCCTATATTATGATAAACATTGGTGGTGACAGAATTCACAATAAGTTGTTTCAATTTATTTATTCATAAATTACAGACATAACAGAAATATTTATGGGAGTCTGTGTAAATTCGAACTGCAATGATGTGTGAACTGTTATTTGAGTAAAATTTGAGATTGGGCCTATATTGAATCTTAGAATAGGTTAATCTTGAAGTATGATTAATCATTATCTGGGTGGATTAAATTTAAAACAGTCTTGAATTTTGTTACAGGCAAGCAACGTTTACAAATGTGAAACATTTGTATTTTCTGTGGAGAGATTTGAAAACTCTGTATCAACTCAGGTAAACATCTACTTCAATACAGGGGCCAGCAGAATTTCAAAACCTAGCAGAGATGCAGAAACATTCACTGACGAGAGAGAACTCATAAATGGGTTCTATGGATTCAAATCAATCAATGATGAAAAGCAGTTATCAAGTATATGTGGGGTATCATATGCTATATTCCACACCATTTTAAATTTGCTAAGTGCAACCAAAACGAAGATGAGTAAGGAGAATAGGCTCTTATTATTTTTTATGAAGCTGAAGTTAGGCTTGTCCTATGCGGCTCTGGGTGTATTGTTCCAGGTCCATTCGACAACAGCATCTTCTATTTTCAAGCAAATTACGAAGGAAATTGCGCAGAGAACTAGAGGATTGATCTTCTGGCCATCTCGATTTTTTTTGTGAATTCTACTATGCCGCCAGCATTCAAAAACCATTACCCCTCGACAAGGGTTATAATTGATTGCACAGAAATAAAATGCGAGCAACCATATAAAATAAGCCACCGTAATTGGTTGTACCCAAATTATAAGGGCTGCTATACCGTGAAATTCCTAGTAGGAATTAGTCCTAATGGATTCATCTCTTTTGTATCAAAATGTTATGGAGGTAGAGCTACTGACACTTTCATAACAATTGACAGTGGATTCCCAAATTTACTGGAGCCGGGCGACATTGTTTTAGCTGATAAGGGATTTCCAGGGATAGAAACAGCTATCAAAAACTCAATTATTGTGACACCAACATTTGTACATCAAGGAATCCTCACTCATGAAGAGGTGGAAATAACATACAACATGGCAAGTGTAAGAATTCACGTTGAACACTGCATTCAACGAATTAAAATATTTGGTATTTTAAAGTACATTCCAATGAGTTTGATGCCATTGATTGATGATATTATTCATATTTGTTGTGTTCTTACAAACATGCAATCACCAATTATGAAAATAGAAGCATAGAACTTATACAAAATTTGGCTGTAGTTTACTTTTAGAACCGGTTTCCAAGCTCGGGAATCCCGAGTCGGGATATAGCTAAGTACTAGACTTTAAACAGCTGAAGTCAGAAAATTAAGTTTCTGCAACGGGGCTTAGTTTTTTTGATAATCTCCATTTTCTCATTACTATAATTGAAAACGTTTTTCCTTGACGAATGAAGCATTCCTAAATAATTCAAAATAGCTGAAACTTTACTCTATTTTCTCTTTATTTTTATTTTGTGTTCAATTTTCTAGTTTCTCGAAATTTAATTTAAACGTGGACTGCGACTATGCCCAATCGGAAAGTCAATTTTCCTACTCCAGATGTTTAGAACTTAGCCAAATCCCGAGCTCGGAAACCGGCCCTTAGGCCCGGTTGCACAAAAGCCGGCTAAATTTTAACCGTGATTGATTTCACGAGAACCAATCAGAGAAGGCGTTCTTGAAAACGGCTTCTCTGATTGGTTCTCGAGGAACTAATATCGGTCAAAATTTAACCGGCTCTTGTGCAACCGGCACTTAGTTTAACAGAGATCACTTGTATAGATAGGAAAATATTGATAGTACTGAGTTCCAGTGTGCTTTATTTTAGTTGTGTTGATTATTAGTTACTTAGTTTATTACTGTACATATATATTGCCAGTACATCAGTTCCACCTCTATTTTATACAGTATATCGATATTCAAATACCACTTCAATTCTCTGATTAGATACTTACTTGATAATTGTTAGATCTTGTCATCTCATTTCATCATGGTTAAAATGTAACAGGATTTTTGCAGCTGGGCCTTAGTTTTCTTAAGAAAAATACAGAGTTCAATCATAATTATAATAAGCTTCAATCTTGTTGAATACTGAACTGTTGAGTTTAAATAAAATTATAAGTTCATCTTGTGTATGGCCCATAGCAAACTTCCATTTCTTGACATTCCAGATTGCATATTGGATTCTTGATTTCTATTACAACTTTTGAGTTATTACTTGTAAAACATTTTTCCTCACAGTAATTTTGCAGCCTAACTCTTATTAGGTATTTATTAGAATAATAATTTATTGTAGTAGCTCTATAAGGAGAAGGGAATATTCATTTACCAAGTTCCAGTATGCCTTATTTTAGTTTTAGTTGTGTTGATTATTAGTCACTTAGTTTATTACTGTAGATAGTTATTCCTGTACATTGGTCCCACCTCTATTTTCTACAGTATATCAATACTGAAATTCGATACTATCGATATTTCAATACCACTTCAATTCCCTGATTAGATATTTACTTGATAGTTGTTAGATCTTGTCATCTCGTCATTTCATTGTAGTTAAAATGTAACAGCAGCTGTTCAATCGTAATCATAAATTTCAATCTTGTCTAATACTGAGCTGTTGAGTTCAAAAAAATTACAGGTTCATCCTGTGTATGGCTCTTTAATATATATATTATTACAATGTGCAATCCATACAATAAATGTCATTGTTTATGTTTGATACACCACCATTTATTTGTACCCTTCACATGCTATTTTTGTTCTGAGGTAATTCCTTTGTATGGACAAGACAATAATATATTAAAAGTTGTTCAATAAAATTGATTTATTATCATTGAGCTTTTATTTTGAAATGAATTCTCCTTACTAATCACATCCAGTGTTCTAAAAAGTTGAAACTCATTAGTGTTAGTTGGAATCAACTTTTCTTATACACTCGTAAATCAGGAAATAAGCAAGTAGATAATTATTATGGACATTATGAATCTTATATTTCATCTATCAATTTAATATTACTATTCATTGCACAAATTGTTGTGGTAGATGTTTAAAGTGAGTCTGATTCATCAAGAACAGAAAAGCAATCTCTTGTTGGAATGTCGTCCTTTCAAAACTAGTAGGCAACATTGAATTTCAAATAGCTACCTATTCATTGCTTTCAGCTCCGACTTATCAAATAATTAAATGTTTATGCAATGTTAGACCATATCTTTACTATCTCTTTAGACTATTCTCTATGAATGTTAGACAATCTTGAATGAAGAAGACTAAGAAATTGTCAAAAAACCACTGATTTCTTGACAAAATCAGTGTTTTTTTGACAATTTCTTAGTCTTTTTCATTCAATATGAATAATTACCACAATATCAACTTCTCAACTACACAAAAAGTTAGACAATCTCTTTAGACTAGGATTCCAATGAGAGATAGCTATCAATAAATAAATATGTATTTTAAAACCGCTGACAAAAGACACACGTTTTTAACTACCGTACTGCAACGCAATTTTACAATATTTGATTGTTTAATTATTTTTTCGAATAAAGAATTCAAATAAAGATAGATGTCCTTGGGGGACCTGTCACTCTAGATTAAGATGGCCGTGGAGACCTATCACTCTAGATGGAGTCTAGATTAAGATGGTGATACACAAAACATTGTGCAATTGGTATGAGGATAGTAAAGTGATAGTTTGGTGTGACTCTCACACTCTCTCTCCTCACTTACTGTTTCACTCTCTCACTCACTTACTGTTTCACTCTCTCACTCACTGTTTCACCCTAAAATGGGAAAAATTAAAAAAAAAAACTTTAATCAGGTTATATGTTCAAAATCAGGTATATTTTATTAGTAAATAGCATACATCAGACTTCTTTTTTATTTTGGGTATTGAATCAATTATTGAACCTGATAGACTTGGCAAAAATAATAAATAAAAGTTTGATTGATTGTCCACCCATTCTTGTTTTCTAGAGCTCAAGTCCTTAATAACAGGTGTTTCAAAAAGGACGCACATGGAAGTTTGAGAATGTGAATAATTTATTACATTAAGTTATTAAAGTAATTAAAAGTTATGCTGTATGAAATTATTACCTTTATTATATTCAAATTACCTTTAAAACTTCACAATAAATGTTCAAAATGGCTTCTTCCACTAGTAATGCAGGCTCGAACACGTTTCATAATATTTGCAGCCACTTTTTGTAGTGTTTGCTCAGAAATAATTTTAATCTTTCAATATTAGCCTTCAATTCGTCAAGTGTATGAGGATTGTTATTGAAAACCTTACTTTTTAAATTCCCCCAAAGAAAAAAGTCAGCTGGAGTAAGATCTGGGGATCTTGGCGGCCACAATCCTTTTGATATCACACGATGGTCAAAAAATTCTCGTAACATATTCATCGTTTCAGCAGAAGTATGACATGTTGCATTATCCTGCTGAAACCAACAATCTCGATCATCTAATTCTAACAACGCTATAAATTGTTCAATAAGGTTGTGATACACAACACCATCTGTTTGTCTTTCACTCGTTCGTAAGATTTATATGCGAAATAACTTTCAATAATAAATGTTCTTCCTTTGAAAAAACCATAGTTGAACATACACAGACACTACAGATTACAAATGAATACTACCAAGTACCAAGCAGGCAAGCACTAGTAAATGTAAAATGGTGCATGCCGGTTCAACAATGAGTACAGTAGTGCCAACTGTTAATTGTGGGAACAAAATATTCCCTTTACAGAAAATATATTCCCTCAAACTTTGATGTGCGTCCTTTTTAAAACACCCATTATTAACCAGAAGTATGCATGAGACAAGCAGATAATGATCTCACTTTTGTATTGAAAACTATGAATATGCTGTTTCTATATGAAATATAAGATTACCTATTGGAGTACTAATAATTAAAATACATATTACATTAAAACACGAGTAAATGAAACATAAACCAAAAATGGTAAATACCTGATAAAACTGGTATGGAATGAAACTGAAACTGATGAATTCGAATGAAGCTAAACTGCCGCTCCGCTCGGCTCAGACACATGTCTGAGGACTCAAATTAACCGACTGGATTGATCTTGAATCTGTCCACTATAGTGTGGTCCACGTTATAATGGCAGTGGATAAAGATAGGAGAATAGCGATGCCGATTCTCTGCATTAATTAATTAATCATACTTCTACACTGTCAAAAACATAATTGGCATCGTTGTGGAGCTAGAAAAGGATAGTACCACCGGCTTTGTCGAATGATAGCAATTCCAAAGTTGGACAACTACTGTCATTATAACGTGGACCTCACTATAGGTGGAACTACGCCAACCATTCATTGCTGGGTGGAAGTTGCTACTGCGGCCGCTCGCATTCCCACCAACGCTGCTATTATTTGCTGTCTCAGCGCGTAGGCCGTGTCAGCCAAGCAACCAGCCTGCACTGCGAAGATTGGTTCAGCTCTGTATTTGAGTATGATCTCACAAACATTAATATTCGGTCAATCTTTATTACGTAGAATCAGTTTTTTTATAACGTGGTAAGCTTAGAAAGACTCCGTTTTGAGACAAACCACTCCTTGTCTCAGACAGCACCGTATCGCGCATGCGTTAGCAACGGGTTTTTCCCGTTCCATTCAGTCAGATCTTTGAATGTAACGTTCTTTGTGATGATGGTTACCGAGCACTGTAACTGGAGCCAATCGTCATTCTATTTGATGAAGATATTATTATCCAATGATGATTTATCATTAAATTCAATATAATAATCAATTTATTATTATTTTATTTAATAAAAGAAAGAGTACTTTTGAAAAATATAATTAATAAAATATAACAGCTGTTATTTAACTGATGTTAAAAAACACTATAACCAAGTCAGCATATTGTCATTTCAAAACAAAAACCGAACCTTCAACCTCCCCTTTTACATTTAAAACATCAATAAACATGACTATTTGAAAAAAACTCTATTCCCTTCAAGCATATTGCAATTTCAAAGCAAAAACCTAACCTAACCTTATGGAACATTATTAAATATAATCCAGAAAAACCCTAACCACTAACCCCCAACCCTTTCACATTTAATAATTTAGATTTCAAAGCAAAATCCTAACCCCGTAACCTATCCTTTCACATTTGAAACATCAAAAAACATAACTCTAACTGCACCCTAGCCCCTTCTAGCATATTGCAATTTCAAAGCAAAACCCAAACCTATCCTAATAACACATTATTAAATATAACCTAAATAAAACCTAACCTCTAACCCTTTCACATTTAATACTTTAGATTTATTCGTCATCTTTAGAACAAAACATAAACATGTGGTTCATTTCATGTTCACAAACATGAGGTTCATTTCATGAACATGTTCACAAACATGTGGTTCATTTCATGAACATGTTCACAAACATTTGGTTCATTTCATGAACATGTTCACAAACATGTGGTTCATTTCATGAACATGTTCACAAACATGTGATTCAAAGCAAAATCCTAACCGCCTAACCTATCCTTTTACCTTTGAAACAGAGAAAACTCCTATAATACTCCTATAAAACTCCTTGTAATTCTGTGCTTTGAAACATCAAAAAACATAACTCCACCTAGACCCTAGCCCCTTCTAGCATATTGCAATTTTAAAGCAAAAACCTAACCTATCCTAATAAAACATTATTAAATATAACCTAAATAAAAACTAACCCCCAACTCTTTTACATTTGTTGAACGAGACAAGGATAGCAACACTATTGCAAATCGTACACTACCATTATATCGTGGACCTCACTATAGATACTCAAAGAATACTTTTGAATAACTGTGACTGTTGCTGGCCGTTACTCTGTTTCTGAGACAAAGAGAAGCTCCTGTTTTGAGAAAGAACATCGACGCTTTGTGAAGGCAGTGATTGAAAAGGCTGTGAATAGCTGAATCCGGACCGGAGTTTAGCAAGGGGAAGGGTAGCGTCCAGGCGTTGCTTGAAAAACGCGTGGGTAGATCTTCTTTGTGTTTCGACTTGTCCTGACGTCCTGAGTCCTGAATTTCTGGATTCTGGATCATTCAACGTCCATTTTGCAAGTGTTGTGCATCAAACTTCCAACTACCTGTTGTGTTAACAATAGTATTGCTAATTGCCATTACCACCTAGTTGGTATTGTTTGGAGTCATAATGTCGGTGGTTTTCCGAGCCACTTTACTGGTAAGTTCATCACCAGATAATAACTAATGTAATTACAAAAAAAAAATCCATTCCTTCCACCTAACTTCATCTTGTTGCATCATCTATCAGATGGTAGTAATGATGAAAATTATTTTTTGAAAATGTACTTTCGTTGCTAAATCGTTCTTAAGCCTGTTCAGGAATTATATAGCTGGAATTTTGGGAGTGTTGCACAATAGCATAAAACGTTATGTAGGATTTTGTCGTTTCCAGAACTAATGCGCCCTATGCTTTCAATCATTCACTATTCTAATAGGTACCTCTAGTATGAATTCGGAAAACATTAAGGCTACCCAATTTATTCATTAGCATATTATCGCATAGATAGAACATCAAGTTATGGCTTTGTTTCATCTCAAGTGCCCAGTTAATTGACTTAAAATTTTAATTACTGTTACTGTAAACGAATAGTGAATAGTCTTACTGCTCTCGTATTATCGTAGTAAGGAAATTATAATCAATATTCTTGAATTTTAATTCAATTAGAACTGGGCTCGTGAAGTAAAATTTAGCAAACATTAAGAATACTAAGTTATTTATTGGTTTGTCAGTAGGTAATGATTATTCTAAATAGCTAAAAAGTTTTAAAAGTATGGAATTCCAAATTCCCCATGGAAATTCTCCGTTTTGCAAGAGTTTTGAAAGTAGGGAATTCCGAATTGTTCCCTATGGAATCATTTCCCGAACATAGTGAGGCTTAGGCCCAGTTGCACAATAGATCAATTTCACGAGAACCAATCAGAGAAGGCGTTTTTGAAAAGACGGCTTCTCTGATTGGTTCTCGTGAAATTAATCACGATAAAAATTTAACCGGCTATTGTGCAACCGGCACTTAGTCTTGCACTTTTGTCTGCATGTATTCTATGTAGCTTCTATGTTTGACGTATTTTCGGCCAAACTCATTTCCAACTACTTTTTACTTTCCTTGCCCTATTACCATAGGTAAGGAAAGTATTGCTTTCCAAAAAAAATTAAGGTACCCTAATTTCAAGTTTTCTATACGTTTCAAGGTCCCCTGAGTCCAAAAACATGATTTTTGGGTGTTGGTCTATGTGTGTGTGTGTGTGTGTGTGTGTGTGTATGTCTGTGAACACGATAACTCCATTCCTAATTAACCAATCGACTTGAAATTTTAAACTTAAGGTCCTTATACAATAAGGATCCGACAATAAGAAATTCAATAAAATTCAATTCAAGATGGCGGGAAAAATGGCGGATAATTACTAAAAAACCATGTTTTTCACGTTTTTCTCGAAAACGGCTCTAACGATTTTCTTCAAATTCATACCATGGATAGCTATTCATAAGCCCTATCAACTGACATGAGTCTTATTTCTGGGAAAATTCCAGGAGCTCTGTAATATTATTGAGAAAAATGGCGGATGATGACTAAAAAACCATGTTTTTCACGGTTTTCTCGAAAACGGCTCTAACGATTTTCTTCAAATTTATACCATGGATAGCTATTTATAAGCCCTATCAACTGACATGAGTCTCATTTCAGGGAAAATTCCAGGAGCTCCTTAATATTATTGAGAAAAATGGTGGATAATGACTAAAAACCATGTTTTTCACGATTTTCTCAAAAACTACGTGACCAATTTTTTTCAAATTCATACCCTGTATAGTAATTTATCAGCTCTATCAACTGGCATGAGTCTTTTTCCTGGGAAACTAATGGGGGGTCCACCCCATCCTTGAGAAATGGACTTTGTAACCTCCTTCTCGTGCATGAGATAGGTAGGTAGAGCAGTTTATAAAAAGAACACAGTCATAGTCGAGATATTTCATCTGTAGAACAGCGGTTTCGACGACTTTTGAAAAAATCATCGAATTTCACAATTTACACAAAGGAAAAAGTACTCTGAAAACAATTATATATACACATATAAAGTAGTCTGATCGTAGTTGCAAATATTTTGCCGCCAATCGTCATTATATTATTCCCCTAAATTATTCTCATCTAAGAATGAGGCTTACAGTTCAATGAGCAAGGAAAGTTGTGTGCGTGTACCACACCAGATTTTTGTATTTTGCGTCGACATATGTGCGTTTTTTTTTTATTTTGCATTATAAATAATTTGAGTATAAAAGTTTTGGATAATAAAAAGGAAAAGTAATTTCTTCCATAATTTTATATTAGGTACTGTAAATATTGTTTACTACTGAACATAGGAAACATCAGACTATAGTGAGGCCCACGTTATAATGGCACTGGAGAAAGATAGAAGAACAATGTTGTCGATCCTCTGACTTGTCATTGCCTCCTATAGACGGTAGCTGATACAGGTTTATTGATGTAATATTAACTGTTCATTCCCGTTTAAAATATAATCAATTATATTTTATTAAGCATGAAATTATATTTTTCAATAATTTCATAATGAATTTTCATGATTAAAATGAAATATTTTGTTAATGAATAAAACAAAATAAATCTTATAGCACCCTTTATTCTTTAAAATAGTTGAACAACTAGTTTCGGTTTAGACCATCTTCAGGTTCTAAAATAAAATAAAATTCAATACGGTAACTGTTTACTAATTGATATAAAACGAACATGTGTTTGAATTCATATGACTAATTATTTCTGTTAAAAGAAATTCATGAATTTAAACACATGTTCGTTTTATATCAATTAGTAAACAGTTATTGAATTTCATTTTATTTTAGAACCTGAAGATGGTGTAAACAGAAACTAGTTGTTCAACTATTTTAAAGTTTTTTAAAGAATAAAGGGTGCTATAAGATTTATTTTGTTTTATTAATTTAAAAGCAGCCCATGTCAATAAGTGTTTTTGTTAATGAATTATCAAGTCTAAATTGTTAAGAGAGGATCTGGCAATAGAGCAAAGCGAGAAAGAGTAAGCGCTATCCGCTTTGTTGAGTGATAGACATGGATAGCAATACCATTACTAATCACACTGCCATTATAACGTGGACCTCACTGTAGTTACTATAGTGAGGTCCACGTTATAATGGCAGTGTAGGAAGATAGAAAAGGGTTGCCAGATCTCAGCCTTGCCACCCAAACAGCTGATACTGGTATATCTGATCAATTTAACTGTTCATTATTGTTGAAAATAGTTAATCATATTTTATTTGTCAAGAAAATATATTTCTAGAGATGTAATAAGCTAATAAATTTTCACGATTGAGATTAAATATTCTGTCAATTAGTTGAATTTCTACATTGTTGATAAACGATAGCGCCATCTGGTTTGTTGAATTATAGACAAGGATAGCAACTCCATTGCAAATCACACACTGCCATTATAACGTGGACCTCACTATAGAATCAATCAGCTGTCGGTTAGATTATACTCTAAATAAAACAAGTTGAGACTTGGAGAAAATATCCATGTTGCGAAATTTCAATCTTTTCATAAAGCCCACCAATTTGACAACACAATCGTTGATTTGAATATATCCAGCCATATAACTGTGAGAGGTTACTGCTCACAGAATTAGTATCTACCTAATGATTTTTATGTAATTTGGCTGGATTAATACAAGTAGTAAATACTATCACTAGTATCACTATAGTGAGATTCAGGATATAAAGTCAGCATCTGATTAGCATTGGTTTGCTGTCCTTGTAAGTCGTTAGGCAAAGCATGTAGCTCTATCCTTTTCCAACTCTGCACCGTTGCCAGTACTGTAGGTACTAACAAGAATATAGGAATATATTACTATAGAATAACAATATATTACAGTACTATAGAAATATGATGAACTACCAAAATATTTCAGCTTTTTAAAAAAAATATTATATCATGAAAAAATATTGTTTTTCTGGCGAATAAAATATATTTGGAATTATTATTATTATTATTAATTGAAGGGACGGATTCAAGGATCCAAAGCTTCAAAAATCCCCTACGTCAACCGAAGCTTGTTGTGTTCCCAAGTAGTATATTAGTTAGGCAAACCAATACCTGTGTCCTTTACAAGAACCAGGAGTTTTTCCCTATGCTAACATCCCATTCATCCCCTGGTTGCTTGTTGCAATCCAGTGTGTTATGCTTGGCAGTCTCTTCAGTCTGATTGGTCCTCGTGACCTACTTGAGTACCACTCCTGGCCTTCTTTGAAGGTCCTTCCAGGAAGGGGTTGCCAAGTTGCCTCTAGGGCCCCTGGCTACCCTTGACTCATTGTATTGACCCACATTTGTGCCTGGAATTTCACCCATATCTGGTCTCTTGGGTTTTTACTTTTTGCCCCTCCAAAAATGCAGGGTCAAAAGCTTCAGCTCTCCCAAGACGTTTTGCCTGGATGGCCGCCCTTCTTTGAGCAGTGGTGAGGTTTGGTCTCTCAACCCACAATCTCGTGACTTACGTGAGTTCCACTCCTGGCTTTTTTGTAGGTCCTTCCACTGAAGAGGGGGTCGCCAAATTGCCTCTAGGGCACCTGGTCACCCTCGACTCAGCCTCATGACCTAAATTTGTGCCTGGAGTTTCACCCATCTCTGGTCTCTTGGGTTTTTATTTTTGCCCCTCCGAAACTTTTCAGGGTCAAAAGCCTCACCTCTCCCAAGAAGTTTTGCCTGAATGGCCATCCTTATTTGAGCAGTGGTCTGAGAAGCTCATCCTTCCTCTCCAGATGGGATGATGTGATGAGCTTACATCATACATGTCGTGATCAGTAGAAGCCTTCTCAATGTCGATAGCCTCTACATAAGAGTGCCACCTGTGTTCCTGAAGCATCCATTTCAGACTAACATTTCAGACCCATTTCATGTGGTTCCCAAGAACAGCTAGGGAAGTGGAGTCAACCCAGACAGAGCCCCGCATGGCAGGCAAGATATTTGCAATGTATTTTTTGGAAGAAGTATTTAAATATAGGAAAATGTGTAGTTCAACCTGTCTCGAGGATGGTCTCTCTCTTAATACAAACTTTGATGCTACTGTATATAGGTGGAAGATTCTGTGTAAAGTTTGTAATTTTCTAAAACCCAAGTCTTGTGATTTGTTAGTCTCTAATGATTCTCCATGCAGTAAGAACATATCATATCCTAGCTCTAAACAGATAACGATTTCCAAGACTAGTGATATTTCTCTGGGAACTAAACTTAAAAAGTCAGCTAGCATGAAACCATTAAAAAACGTAGTCAGAATCTTTGGCGACAGTCATGGTCGTGATTTGGTAGATAATTTGAATAGATCTGAACTTGAAAAGACAACTAGTGGTTTTATCATGCCAAGTGCCAAATTCAGCCCCATAGTAAATAATATTAAGAGTGGTACTAGAGATCTATCCAATAATGATCATGTGGTCATAGTTGGAGGAGCGAATGATGTATACTGTAATCAAGCTAGTAGTTTTCTAAAAAGTATGCTTTCTCTACTTCAGGTGCTAAATTTTACAAATGTATTAATTTCTACAATACCAATAAGATATGATTTACCGGAGTGGTCATGTGTTAACGAAGAGATTAGAAAAACTAACAGTAGAATAAAACAGTATTGTGGAAGGATGCAAAATGTTAAGGTAATAGATCTTACTGATCTTAAAAGAGAGCATTTTACTAGGCATGGGCTACACCTGAACTGGAGAGGTAAAAAGAGGATGACTGATAAAATCAAAACAATATTAGATGAAAAGGGTAATAATACAGTTATCGAGCTTCAATATGACCTGAGTCATCGGGGAAACTAATTAGTGGTCCTGTTCATATAGGTAGAAACACAACGATCCTAGAATATACTAGAAAACAGGACCGTAGCTCTGATTTGAAGGTTTGCGCTCTAAATATTCAATCTCTGAGAAATAAGTTACTTGAACTTGAGACTATTTTGAGTCGTAAAGAGTTTGATGTCATTTGCTTGAGTGAGCACTGGTTACGTGAGGAAGAGATT
This sequence comes from Nilaparvata lugens, assembly GCF_014356525.2. NCBI lineage: Eukaryota > Metazoa > Arthropoda > Insecta > Hemiptera > Delphacidae > Nilaparvata > Nilaparvata lugens. The sequence continues at coordinate 43,858,364 of NC_052518.1, read as the reverse complement.
AATTTTTATGTCCCTCAAAACTTCAAACTAGCTGGTTTTTACTGTCGACCGACTCCATATGGTGGTTCTTTAATATTTGTGAGAGAAGGAATTGATTTTAATATTATTGACATTACCTCTTACTGTTATGAGGGTTCTTGTGAGGCAACAGCTGTTAGGATTGGTAGATTAAATACTCTAGTAATTAGTATTTACCGCACTCCTGGCTCCCGTTTCAGAGATTTTATGGTTAATTTGGAACAATTACTGGAATATGTAACAAGTAAGGTAAATGGCTTTAAATTCTTGATACTAGCAGGTGATCTAAACGTAGACATTCTTAAAACTTTTGAACCAGACACACAAGAATTTTTGAATTTATTGAGATCTTTCAACCTTTACTGTACGAATTACTCTCCAACTAGGTATGAGTCATGTCTTGATAATGTAATTACAAATATATCTGCAGATTATTTTAGAGTAACGCTTTTAGAACAAGGTTTAATATCTGACCATTCTGGTGTTTGTGTTTCGTTTGATCTAGAAAGAAAGTCATCTTCAAAAATCTCTAATGAATGTAATAAATTGAATAGAGACATGACTATAAGACTTCTTACCAAGAAAAGATTGCTACATTTGAGAAAGTCTCTTATGAATATTTGTTGGGAGAAAATTTATAAAACTGACAATAATGTTGATATGGCAGTTAATAGTTTCTTAAATATCATAGTTGAATCCTTAAATCGCTCCTGCCCTAGAGTTTTGGTGAAAAATAAAAGTAAAAAACAATCCTCTTCAAAATGGCTCTCACCTGAACTGGAAAAATTACACATTCTATTATTGATTTCTTACAGTAGATTCAAGAATACACTTAGTGAATATGATAAAGAAGTCTATAAAAATATAAGAAAGCACTACCGATTCAAGTTGAAACAAGCGAAAATAAAGGTAAATAGTGAATTTATTGCAAATGCTAATAATAGGTGTAAGGCTGCTTGGTCAATAGTCAAGAGAGAATCTAATCTCATGCCTGCTTGTAAAAAACCAATACCAATCTCTCCAAATGTATTGAATGAGCTCTTTGTTAATGTACCAACCAGAAGTTTGGATGATAGACAGGACCAAATTGATACGTCATTTCAAAATTTTCTGATTAATGCTCCAAAGCCTTCACACAATTTTAAACTTAAGACAATTGATAAGTTAACCGTTAAATCCATTGTTAATAGAATGAGTAATTCTCGTAGTGAAGATGTGTTTGGAATGTCTAATTACTTGATCAAAGAAATAATTGACTCAACCTTGCTTCCTCTAACATATATTATAAATTTTATTATTGTCATGGGCTACTTTCCGGATTGTTTGAAAGTGTCCAGTGTTACACCTGTTTTGAAAAAAGGAGATCCAAAAAATCCTGAAAATTACAGACCAATTGCTCTTGTGCCTATCATCAGTAAAATAATAGAATTTTGTCTGCTAATGCAACTCTATGAATATTTCATTTTCAATGGCTTATTATATCCCCATCAATATGGCTTTAGACCAGGTCACTCTACAATAGACGCTGTTGAGAAAATTGTAGACTTTGTACATCAATGTTTTGAAAATAAATGTGCAGTTGGGGCAACCCTATTAGACCTTAGCAGAGCATTTGAGAGAGTTTCACATGTGATTCTCTGCAAAAAACTTGAGTATTATGGTATAGTTGATAGAGAGTTAAAGCTATTGAAAGGTTATTTGGTTGGCAGAAAACAAATGGTAAAGTGTGCAGGTAAATGCTCTGATGTATTGAACATAAATACAGGTGTACCTCAAGGATCGGTCCTTGGGCCTTTCCTTTTTCTGGTTTTCGTAAATGATTTCAGTTTCAATATACCAGGTCTTTCTGTATTATATGCTGATGACACCTCAATAATCCAATCAGATGTCGAAATCGAAAAACTTCAGGATAACTTGACATTTCCTTGAATCAGGCAAAATCATGGTATTTATCTAATGACCTAGAATTAAATGAGCAGAAAACAGAGAAAATAACATTTACATTAGGGCATACTCTGAACCACAATAATCTTAAGCCTGTCAAATTACTAGGTGTAATATTGGATGGTAAACTCTGTTGGGAGGAACATGTGAATAGTCTCTGTAAAAAACTTTCAAGGGTAACATACCTCCTCAAGAGATTAAATAGTTCTGTTAATCTGCAAGTATTGTTGATGACCTATCACGGACTTTTCCATTCTCATCTTAGTTATGGGATAAGAATGTGGGGCAATTGCCCAACACATAAAAAAGTTTTCATATGGCAGAAAAGGGCAGTTAGAGCTATTTTGAACCTTTCCCCAAGAGAAACTTGCAAGCCTCACTTCATCAAACTGGGTATACTGACTCTGCCATCTCTATATATATATTCCAATTTGATAAGTGTAAAGAAGAATTCTAACAACTTTCACAAACATAATGAATATCATGCTTACAATACTAGGAATAGGGAAAAAATTATGAAACCAAATCTCAGATTGAGTAAGAGCATGAAAAGCTACCCCTATTTACAGTTGTTATTTTACAATAAACTACCAATTGAAGTTAAGAACCTGCCTCAAGAAAAATTTAAAGTTGCCATTTCACAAATGCTAAAAGAAAAGGCTTACTACTCTACTGAAGAGTTTTTAATTGATAGCATATAACGTTTTCTACTTAGAATAAAAATGTGACTTACATTGTAAGAATAGTATTGTGATTACTATGTTATGACTTTATATAGTAGTACTAGTTGTAGTGTTAGTCTTTGTGTTTCTCTTTTAATATATTACGAATTGCTATTTATCTATATGCTGTGTAAATGTAATGTTTCGAAATATTTTGCTATACCTACTGATATTATTGAAAATGTTCATTCAAGTTTTATTAAGAATAAGATGTTGACGAAAAATGTATTTATGCTAGTGACTTACATCATGTAATCTTGAACTTTTGACGAGGCCTGAAATGTACTGTACAAATGTATTTATTGGTCAATAAAACAAATTTATTTATTTATTTATTTATAAGTAAATATAAAATAATGACGATGAAGGCTAAATACTACAGGAGGGCGCCTGGTATCCTGCAGGCACCGTTAGAGAAACCATATAAAAGTATCACCCATCAGCACGGTTCACATAACACCTTGTGTTGGCCTAAGAAGAAGTAAGAATATGGCCAAGGAAGGCCGACAGATAGAAAAATGAATAAAGAATAGCACAAAGCTAAGTCAATGGAAAAAGTGCCATTCTAGAAATGAAATGTCCAAAGCGTAGGCCTATTAAGATGGAGAAGAAGGGTTTAGGAAGGAGGGCTTTAGAAAGGGGGTCCCTTTTAGTCGCCTCCTATGACAAGCAGGGATACTGTGGGTGTATTCTGGATTTCAACAAATTCTTGAGTACGATGTTCGCTCCTCCAACCCACAGGGGGCTAGTTGGGATAGAATTGATCATGATTAATGAGAATCAACAATTAATATCATTTCAGATTCACCAGGATGACTTGAATCACAGCTATCTTCTAAGGAAGGCGGTGGAAAAGGAGAAGTGGCAACAATGCCTTCCTATAATTTCCACTGTTCATAACGTGAATCTCACAATAGGTACTAACCACCGATAGTGAGATCTATGTTATTAAGTCAGAACCTGCAAATATTATTATCAAATAACATTAAAAGTATTATCAATAACATTAATTTCCTATGATAATTTGATGCAATTTTGATATTGAATTAGGCCTATTCATATTGATAATAATTTCCACTTTCATCACGATATTCATTGCTATAGACTGTTTTGTGAGTAAACAAACATGCGCTTGTGACAGTGGATCTTGGACCAGTAAGATAGAATAACAGTAGCTGTTCGCATCTTTGTCATAGACTGAACTGAATAATCACAATACTCAGTGACTCAGTTTCAATGCACTGTGAACTGGAATTTACATGTCATACAATGAACATTGGAACAAGCGCTTTATTCGTCTCTCTTTTTGATGAATCGACTATAGATAGAATACGTTTTGTGGTAAAGGTATCATACATCTCTTATTGGTTCTCGTGAAATTAATTACGGTTAAAATCTAGCCGGCTTTTGTGCAACTGGGCCTTTGTTTAGTAATAGTAATGAAATAGTACAATAATTTACTTGATCGGTCGGTCACTACTCAATTGATGCATTTTTTTACCATAACAATTTTCTGTTGTCTTTGACGATACATGCATTTTTTGACAATTGATGCATTTTTCACCATAACAATTTTCTGTTGTTTTTACAATACATTAATAAAGACGAATATATGAAGCCTAATACAATCAGGCTTAGTGCAAGAAATATAATGAACTACTAACGAAATATTTCATCTCAATTAGGCCTATAAAAATGTATTATGAAATCATGAAGTTATAGACTTATTTGAGATAGAATTGATCATCATTAAAAAAAATCAACAATTAATAATGGATCAGATATACCAGGATTACTTGAATCACAGTCATGTATTATATATAGAAGGTGCTGGAAACGAGAAGTGGCAACTATGCGTTCCTATCATTTCCACTGACTTGATTCTCACTATAGTTCATTCTAAGATCTTTCTTTACCTATCCATATTAATAAAAAATGACTTAATCTGTCCGATGGAATAGTTTGTTTGGTAAAAAATCTGGAGGTTTAACAGTATTTTAGAATATATTGTATTTTTTTTACTCTGGTCCACTGAAACCAATGCTTATTTATTTTCCAATTTCAAGTAAGTTAGTTCTGCGAGAATTATTGTTCATTAATTTAAAAACTCAATTCTATTTATTGCACAATAATTATTACAGTTTTACAATATTATTACAAAAAATATGATTACATTATGAATCACTATGACCAAATAAAATAAATCATTTTAATTAGGTAGTATTAGTTTGAAAATTCAGTTTTGCTTATGAAATGGTGATTAATTCGGAATACTAGCCATCAATGTAGTTGAGCACTACTCAACTAGACTCCATTGAATATACGGTAGCTGTAAATTTTTGTTTAGTTGTTATTCCAGTAGTTTTTATGCATGTATATAAAGTATTAGTGCCGGTTGCACAAAATCTGGTTAAATTTTAACCGTGATTAATTCCAAAACACCAATCAGAGAAGCATCTTTTCAAAAACGCCTTCTCTTATTGGTTCTCGTGAAATTAATTACGGTTAAAATCTAGCCGGCTTTTGTGCAACTGGGCCTTTGTTTAGTAATAGTAATGAAATAGTACAATAATTTACTTGATCGGTCGGTTGGGGAAGATTTTGTCTTGGGCTAGCAGTTTGAACCATAATGTTACTTTAGATTTTTGAGAGGTGGGTTTCGATCCCTGAAAATATAGATGTAATGTCATAGACCATAATTTTGATTTATTTTGATAGGGATGATGCCCACATAAACTGAGTTTGAAAGATGAGTGTATCGGCATATTCTGTGATGATTGTATCTGTATTTTAGCTGGGTTTCAAACAACCGAAGATTAAAGCTGTGCTAGCAGAACTGCTATCTGCCCACAAGCAGATACTGATCAATGTCTCTCCGAAAACTACCTTTCTCCTATTGCGTTTCACACAAATTTTTCAAATTACATAATATAAGTGACCCTAGCAGCTGAACAAAGCAATTTGAATTTTAATTTGCCTTAGGATGATTCTTTCCGAATTTTGATTGCATGTCATCCAAGTTGATTCCCTATTAGAATTAAAAAACTTGAGTTTTCTAAGAAATTTTCACACTTAGCCAGTAGGCAAATGGATTTTCTTTGGATAGAATAACAGCTGACCAATAATATACAAGGTTTAGAAAGAAATAATATATTTCGAAAATATCATTGGTTTTTATTTATTTATTCACAATTTCATGTAGTTTTCTCATGCAATAAGTTACTACTTCTGTATTTCTCTATTCTAGTACAGTACTGTGAAAGTCTACTGACAAGCATGAGATTATTAAACTTTTTGGGATTATTGAATCAACAGCATTTGTATGTTCATACTATCTCTATAATGTAACGCCTTGGGAAGATTCTTTCCAAAGCTCTACATCACAGTACCTCTACTAGATGGATATCATTTTTGTAATATTTTTTCCAGTAATTGATAATAAACATCAATGTATGTCATGGAAACATTGTTTACTGAGTAAGAAATATTGTGTATTTGCATGAGAATTTGTGTGAAAATCTGTGGCAGAACCATCAATTTGAATACTTCTATAAAAATTATGTAAAGTTTTATGTTTTAGATCTAATGGATAATAATCATTAGTATTGTATAGAATCTTTTAATAAATGGAAGGGAAAGATTATTACAGTATTATGCTATCGCCAACTAATTCTTCAGTGATGAGGTCACCGGAAATTGCATTAAATGCCAGACAATTCTATTGACTGTAGATAGAGTATTCAGTACCATTCACGACAAGCACTGACAAAGAACAATTTGGAACAGATTACTATCTGATTAGGTATCCTGAGAGTATTTGCACCAGTTCTAGTATGGGAAGCATCTATCCTCCTATCATCGGAAACAAATATAAAATCATTTTTGAAATAGTTGGGATTGCAATATTTTAAAGTATCTCTAACAAGTTTGATTATTCTGAAACGTCTCTGATCGGGAATCTTCAGGGTAGAGTTAGCAATGTGTGCTGGGGTGATATGTTCATGGCGTTCAAGAGAGTAAACGAAACGTAGACAATAATTTTGACAGTGCTGCATTTTATCATTGAGTGTAACTTGCATGTCATTGAGGACAGAGTTAAAGTATGTGAATTGTGGAAAAATCAGTAAATGTGGACCAGTAATAATTGTATACTTCTAGGAAGGACATCTTGTAATTGTTTCAGTGAATGCATTGCTGAGAAAACCTTTCTACAGGTTTTATTGACTTATTCTGACCATTCAAGGTTTTTATCCATAATGATGCCTAGGTTTTTCATGGAGCTGCAGTAGGGGATCACATTGCCATGAACAGCTATTTTATGTATCGAGTTGAAGTCTATATTGTCTACTAAACGTGAGTGACCAATAATTATGGGTTCTGTTTTGGTTGGGTTGAGTCTGAGGCCATTTTCTTCTTGTCCATTCCACTATCGAACTTATATCATGATTAATTTTTAGCCCGGTTTCATTATCTTTCGTTATAGGACAACTTGCATAAATTTGAAGATCATCTGCATATATATGGAAACTAGAAAATTTTATGGAAGATCATTTGCATACAGAGTAAAAAGAAGAGGGCCTAGAATTGAACCTTGACAAACACCATGTGAAAAATCTAACCAATTCGACCTGTTCTTGCCAAGAGAGACACATTGTTTCCTATGTGTAAGATATGAAATGAACCAAACTATAGATTGATGACTGAAACCAAGAATAGCTAATTTTTTTAGAAGAAATTTGTGATCAACAGTATCAAATGCTTTAGAAAAGTCAAAAAGAGTCAAGATTGTACATTTTCTTTGATCCATTGCCAACCTAATATCATCAGTGACATGTAGAAGAGCAGTTTCTGTTGAATGAGATTTACAAAAACCAGACTGAAAGTTATGAAGCTTCTTTTTCTGTTCAAGGAACTCAGTAACTTGTGCATGTACAAGTCTTTCTAGTGCTTTTGATAGTGCAGATAAAATACTGATAGGTCCAAGGTCTTCAACTCTATTGGGAGATGGAACCTTATTCAAAGGACGAACTAGAGCAGCCTTCCAACTTTCAGGAAAAGTTCTGTTCTTAAGAGACTTATTGAAAATAAATGTGATTGTTGGTAGAACAGCAAAGAGCATTTTCTTGATAAATTTTATTGGTTTTTTATCGGCCCCAGTGGCATTGCTATGAATATGCTGAATTGCTTTGAAAGCTTCAAATTATGAAATTGGATGAAAATGGAATTGATCTTCTAATGGTATTTTGAGGTTTGTTACTCGATCATTAAGGTCATTGGAATGATTTCTTATCACTGACTCATCACGCTGATTTGAATGTGAAATGAAATGGTTGTTTGTATCATCTAGAGGTAAGTCAATTTCGATTTGGGATTTCTGTTTGCCAAGACCGAATTCCTTTATACCACGCCATAGTGATGAAGAGTCTTGTTTGTTGTCAGTCATGAATGAATTTAGGTACCTGATCTTTGAATTAAGTAACTGTTGCTTTACTTCATTTCTAAGGCTCCTATACTCAATTAGACTGTTCAAATCGAATGTCTTCCTGAATTTCCAGTGAGCTTTGTCTCTCCTACCCATTATTTTTAGTATGTCGTCAGTCATCCACAGTACACATCGTTTTTTTATTTATTCTCTGAGTTACATAAGGCGTATGTATATTTGTCATACAAGTCAAGAGTCCAATTTTCAAAAGTCTCCACCATTTCATCAACTGAAGTTAAGGCTTCAATCAGATGCCATGGAGTATGAGCTACATCAGTCATTAAAACGGGTTCATTGAAATGTTTAAAGTCTCTAAAAGTTATGAATTTCTGTGCTGGTTTTGGTGGTGGCTTATGAGAGAGCAAACAGTAAATCAGGCCATGTCCAGAAATAGCTGGGACTGATATTTGTCCTGTTTGAACAACCTCGATGGGATCACTAACTATGAGAAAATCAATGAAAGTGTCAGATTCATTTGTATGGTGAGTTGGATCGAGTGGTAGAATAGTCAAGTTGAGGCACTGAAATATGGTAGTGACCTGATAATAGTCAAAGCTACAATTAGTCATATTGAGGTCAGTGTTCATATCACCCATGACAAGGACACGGCTACAAGATGGCATAAGAGAAAGCAATGCATTTTCAAAATCAGTAAAATGACCGATTTTCGGTGGACAATAGCAAATTCCTACAAGAAATCTATTAGATCTGGACAAGGATAATTCAAGGAACATGAATTCTGGTCTAGCAGAGTAAACTGGCTCAGAGATGTGAGTAATGTTTTAGTTTTTATACTGTCTTTGACATACACTGCTATGCCCCCACAAGCTTTATTCAACCTATCATTACGAAAAAGATTATATCCAGGCATGGCAACTTGATTGGATGGAATGCTAGGTTTCAAGAATGATTCCGAAATACCTATTATACTGAAGTCCTGAAAGTGAAAGATTGCTCTGAGTTCGTCAATGTGACAACTGAGGGACTGGACATTAAGATGGGCGGTCTTAAGAAGTTTATTGTAAGGCTGAAGATTATCTGATGACGAGGCACCCACGTCAATGTTAGAGTTACTAACATAGTCGTTCAGATTGCTATGGATCAAGAGCAAGCGAGCTGCTTCATCATTGGTGCTTAACATTTTTGGTGAAGCAGACCAAAATTAGTCCAAACAAAGGGCAGATCATGACAGAAAGGATGAAGTTTAAAGATGAATTAAAACTAAAATTACTTAATCTAGGTGCCATAGAAGTCATTGTCACATAGAATTCATTAAAATAATTACACAGTTCACCTTATTCACAAAACGGCAATGAGCTTCAAAGGGTGATCCTAGTCTGTGCAGAAGTATGATGCAACCTCTTCATGGGTATAGTGAATGTCACGGTGATGTATGGTGTTTGAGAAATCAACGAGAATTTACAGGTTTGTCCTGCAACAACAAAAACAGGAGAACAGAGACAGCAGCAGAGAAAAAATTCAGTTTGTTATCATTGTATGGGAGAAAAGCTGATGTTATAGAGCAAGTGAAGAGCAGTAAGATTGTATAAAAGTAATATAGACTGGACATGTAAAGGATATCATGGAAACAGAGTGTAGCATCAAAGTATTATTGGTTGATAATTTGATTGTATGGTAAGAGATGTTGTGGTATTTCTCCATTATTGGAAGGAAAGATGCTAACGTCAACAATACAAATATATAAATATAAACACAACATAAACATAGTGGCACTGACAACACCAACGTCCCTCCCCCCATCATTGGTTGAGAGTTATCAGTTGCTTTTGCTATGTGTACCAGTTGTTTTTAGTGTGGAAGAAGAAAAAATATATCAGACTAAATAGCTCAAATTGATGAGGATAAACTATAATACAGTGACATATACATGATTGAAATTATTTACTTTAGAATTTTTTGAGTTATAGAAAGAGAAGAAATGGATTGATACAAGAAATGGCTGAGACAGAATAATGAATCTTATGTCATCTCTGGATGATTAAACTGTGGGATAGTCCTGTGCTGATCATTCATAAATGAGGATCGTATACATGAATAACTGTTTTTGTAAAATACTGAACTTGATGAGAAGAAGAATAATTTAGTTCCAGCTTTCGTTAGATGACATGAAAAGCTATGTTCTTGTTAATATACTATACTACAATAGCATGAGATAATTATGGTTGCTCAGTTACAGAATATTGTGTACGAGTCCAGTTGGTTGCAATTGAATATTGAAAATCAGATTCTTCATTATGATACACTAAGATAATGACTCGATATTACCAATTACTAAATGTAGATCCTTGTTTAAATAAATGTAGAAAAGAAAAAGAGCTGTTATTGAAACTTGAATTACTAAGAGAAATTTAGTTTTGGATCAAGTATAGCTGATGATGCAGGAGACCAAGTTCTGTCCCTAATCTCACTCCAGTCATAATTATAGGAACAAGCATTACATGAAAGATGGATGAAGAACATATTTTTATTCATAAAACAAGCCAATAATAAATTGTAAATACAATTGGAAATTAACATAGCAAAAACGAGAATGTGATAGAACTAAACAAACAAATACATAGATATGTTAAGTAGGCTGACACTTCCCTACTCTGTGAGAATGGTTTATGTCCTCCAGGGTGATGGGCAGGTCCAGCTTATCATTGAAAACCTTCAGGGCAAGCAGATCGGTGTCCCCTTGGTCCATCTCAGGGATTCCGAAGATGCGGATTCAGTGACAACATCCATATTGCTCAAGGTCATCAACCCTCAATTGATAGTTGACCTCCAGCTCACGAATCCTCTCATTCAGCCATTGATTTTCTTGTTTCAGGACTTCAAACTCCTGAAACACTGCTTGCATAGCGGAGGTAACTGCCTCATTAACAGCTTTCTCGACTTGTTCCTTCATTTTTAGAAGGAACTCGTTGGACAATGGCAACACTCCCAAAATAGCTTGGCCATGCGGTTGGGTTGGCAGAGTGGAAGTAATTCATGCCTGTGGGGTGCTGCTACATTCAGTCATAATTCTGTGGAGATGGGAAATTTTGGATGGCACAGTTTCGATCCCAACAGAGATGCATCAATTGTTAATGCTGATGGGTACTTTAGTGCTTGCATTCCATTGTCAGTGATAATGGGCTTTGCAGAAGACTACAAAAAAATTGTTATTAATTGCAAACATGATTCAATATACTCCGGCAACAGCTACCTCAGCAGATGAAAAAGCAAAAATAGTTCTTGGAAAGGTAGCTTGGAAAGTGCCCTATGTCACAGTGAATGGATCAGATTATTGAAACATTTGGAATCAGGTTGTTCAATTAGTATGGTATTAGTGTTAGTTCAACTTGAACTTTCAAAAAGAACAGTTTTCATTGCTATACCATTCCTATGTCAGTTTCAAACTGTCATATTATAATAAAAGCTATTGTCCTGCCCCACTCTTGACAAGAAATCAGTTCAAAAATTTAGCTCCCATAGCTGTAATTGATTGTTTCAAGCAACAAGATGCTATTAAAACAGGCTCTGTTGATATAAGATTGGAATTTGAATCTACTGATCAATTTCCTAATAATACTGCAGCTTACAAATTTCAAACTCAAATATTATATTCAAAGATCTTTGGTCACCCTTACAAAGGGAGTACCAGTCCCATGGAGCTTAATTTGGTAGCTCATCAGCCATGGAACATCTCCTATTTGAATTTACCACCTTAAACATCTATTGACATGCAAAATTGATAAAAGGGAAAATTATTTATAAAAATATTATTATCTTATCATAGAGATTAGATAAGATGTGTCATGACATGATACGAATCTAAAATTAAAAATTATAAAGGTTAGGTTAGATAAGGGGTGGCCAGGCATGTCTGAACATGCCTGCACATCCTCGGAGGAGCCAGAACCGGCTTTAATCCACTACTATTGTTGTCTAGAAACTCTACAACTTGAGCATGAATGAGTCTTTCTGGCACTTTGGACAATGCAGGTAGAATACTGATTGGTCTAAAATCATCAACTTTATTGGGTGATGGAACTTTATTTAGAGGGTGAACCAGAGCAAACTTCCAGTTTTCAGGGAAATCGCCTTCTTCAAGTGAAACATCTTCTTGATAAATTTAATAGGAATTTTGTCTACACCCATAGCATTACTATGAATACGTTGGATTGCTTTGAAAGTAATGATCAGTAATTGGTATATCTAAGTTTGTAACCTGCTCTTCAAGATCATTGATATGATTAGCAATGACAACTTCGTCGCGTTGGTTGGAGTGTGAAACGAAATGGTCATTTATATTGTTCAATGGTAAGTCAATTTGGGGATTCAATTTCTGTTTGCCAAGCCCGAATTCTTTTATTCCCTGCCAAAGTGATTTAGAGTTTTGTCTATTGTTTGTCATGAACGAATTGAAGTACATAATCTTTGAGTTCCGTAATTCCTGTTTAACTCTATTTCCAAGGCTCCTATACTCTTATCAAACTGTCCAAGTCAAACGTCTTTTTAAATTTTCTATGTGCTTTGTCTTTACGTCCCATCATCTTAAATATTTTTTCAGTCATCCACGGTACTCGTCGCTTTCTATTAATCCTCCTTGTCACATAAGGTGCATGTTTGTCATACAAAGTCAAAGTCCAATTCTTGAAAGTCTTGACCATGTCATCAACTGAGTGTAACGCTTCAATTCGATGTCATGGAGTCTGTTTGAACAACCTCGTTAGGATCACTAACAATGAGAAGGTCAATGAGTGTGTCTGATTCATTAGTATGATGAGTTGGATCGAGAGGTAAAGTATTCATGTTTAGGCATTGGAAAATTGTAGTCAGTTGAAAGTAGTCAAAGTTACGATTTGTCATGTTCAAGTCGGTGTTCATATCCCCCATAACTAGTATGAAGTTTTAACAAGGCATAAGAGAAAGCAAGGCATTTTCGAAATCTGTAAAATGCCCTTTTTTTGGTGGGCGATAACAGATACCAACAAGTAATTTATCAGTACTAGATAAGGATAATTCAAGTAGCATAAACTCTGGTCTGGAACAATACTCTTCAAACTTTTGTTTTGATACCATCTTTCACATAAATTGCTACACCCCCACAAGCTTTATTTAATCTATCATTCCGGAAGAGATTATATCCAGGTAATGCAACAAAATTTGATGGAATACTAGGCTTCAAAAATGATTCAGAAATTCCAATTATATTGAATTCGTGAAAATGGAAGATTGCTCTGAGTTCATCGATGTGGCAGTTCAGGGATTGGATGTTAAGGTGAGCAGCCTTGAAAAGTTTTTTGAAAGAGTGGAGCTTATTTGCTAGAAACATACCTGCGTCATCATTACTATTATTGAAATAATCATACCTACTTGAGGATGAGCGAGCTGACGTGTCAGTGAGAGGCATCATGGAAGCAGCAGACCAGCCTTGAACCGACCTCAGAACGACACATGACGGGGAAAATGGGGATGAAACTAATAAAACTTAACCTAAGTGAAAAAGTCTCTTGATTCGAGTGCATTCTGTATGCCTTGACAGTTCGGCTCCCTTCACTATTTAAAAGCACTAGTTCTAAAATTCACTAAACACAATAAGATGTATTGTAGATGTTGTGATCTATGGAATTCCAGTGGTGGATAATCCGAATGGTAAATAAGATGAAAATTTTAGAGGAACAGATCTAGGTAGTGGAAGATCGAGACCAAGTGGAGATAGAGTGAGATGGAATCAAGTAGTGAAAGATCAAGTCAGGTAGGGCGAGATGTCCTGTAGTGGAAGATCAAGTCTAAGTGAAGATAGAGCGAGATGGAATCTAGTAAAAACTGCAAAAGAGAAGAAAAAGCCAGCAGAAAAACGAAAAATCTTTTATGAAAGTTATCACATGAGAAAAGATACATTATACGACTGATAATAAATAATTTTTTTTATATAATGAAATAGGAATAGTATGATTTACTGTGAGAAAGAATCGAATATCAAGATATCAGACCATATCAAGATATGGATGTTAGTAGAAAGTAGTAACAAAGTAAATAGACATTTGAACATGCTGGATAGCTAGTGGAAGAATCACAAAAGAAGAAGAAAAGAGAAAGAAGGAATGTGCACAATTGAGAAGAACTTTTGAAACTAAACTAAAGAATAAGAGATTGCATGTCATATTGTGATGGAATTAATCAAGGAAAGAAGAAGAAGAAGTAGAAGAAGAAGACAAAGAAGGATTAAGAGGAATAATTATCATCATCGCAACAATCACTACAATCCCAACAGCTATAATAATAATATAAAAATAACACTATTCTAGTTATGATAATAACTATAGGAATGAGGAAGATGAGAAATGAGAAAGAAAAATAAGAAGTAGATGAGACGATTGAGAATGTTCTAGAGATAATCTCAGATGAGTTTTAAATAGGATTTAATGGTGAAGTATGAGAACAAGGATAAATAATTATTGGGAGTTGCGATAACGATTAAAGCAGCAAATTGAGTACTGTAATATTTTAGTGATGAATGTCTGAGATGACGTTAAATAAAACACCGCCCCTATATAAACATATGAACAGACTACCTATCTTTCTGTTCTATTAATAATTCTTTACACATTGGCTTTTATTGTTCAAGCTGTGACAATAGAAGATGTTATCATTTATGTTCACCTAATATGGAAGAGATTACATCTATACCCATAACGTATGTTAATCATCCAATTCATTTGAAATTCAACATTTTCAAAATGATGAATTAAAATGGAACTGATTTTGGCGAATGATGTAATTAGTAAGCAATTTTTCTAGTACCCTCTGGAGTATAGCAGTTGAACCATAGAATGTAGATTTTAGAATTTAGTAAAGAGAAAAATTATTAATGAGTATTATCAAATGTGGATTTCCTTAATGAAATAATTACCTTACATAGCAGTGGAAAGATTTATTATAGAACAGAAAGTCTGCTCATAAATAATGCCAAGGTATATCTACTGTGAAATTTATAAATACGATTTTCTTATGATTGTAGTGAAGGGCATCTTAGTCAACAAATGCTGAAATGATCCAGTTTACCTTTAGTTTTAGGAGGTCGGTCATCCTCTCGACAGTGTGGACCCTCTTGGATCCTCCCTCGCCGATAGTTATCTTGATCCTCTCATCAGATGACCAGACATTCCTGTGCCCATGACGGTCGGCCGCAGCATTGAGGATCTTGAGACGCTCAGTAGTCAGATCCTCGCGGATCGTGACGCTGGAACCCTTCAGCATCCTCTTAGCGTCGATGATCATCTTCCTGGTCCGGTAGCTGCTCAGACGAACGATGATGGGGCGATCCTTTGGCTTCGCTTGCCCTTGTAGAGCTGGTTGATGCCTTCCAACTTGATGCGAGCGGTTAACATCCGCCAGAGTCACGGGCACGTTCAGCTTCTTGTTGAAGACATCAAGCGCCAGCAGGTCTGCATCTTCTTTATTGCTCTCCGGGATGCCGAAAATAAGAATGGAGTGTCGGCGACCATATTGCTCCAGATCGTCGACTTTAAGGTGACAATTCACCTTGAGCTCCCGAATTTTTTCATTCAGCCGTTGATTCTCCACTTTCAGCGCCTGGACTTCTTCGAGAATGTTCTTCATTGCCATTGTGACTGCATTTTGAACGGACTCTTCAATTTTAGTAGAGAAGGTTCAAGATTTCAAGGAAGCTTTTTTGCTCGAGATCCCCCTCCCCCCTCTCCCCCCTCGTCCATCCCTCCTCCCCTTCCCCCCGCCTGTAGGGCGGGGGGGGTGTTCTAAAGATAGATTTCCCCTTCCCCCTGTCCAGTGGAGGTGAGGGGGATAGAGAGAGAGGGAGATATATCTTTCTCTCTCTTTCTAAAAATAGATTTCCCCTTCCCCCTGTCCAGTGGCGGTGAGGGGGAGAGAGAGAGAGAGGGAGATATATCTTTCTCTCTCTTTCTAAAAATAGATTTCCCCTTCCCCCTGTCCAGTGGAGGTGAGGGGGGTAAGATATCTCTCTCTCTCTCTCTCTCCAGGTGAGGGAAAAAAAATTTCCCTTTTAGGAGGAAAAATTCCCTCTCTCTCTACTGTCAAATTGAAGTGAATCCATATTTCTACATCTAATGCTATGCTGACAGATTGAGGTGAATGATAGATGTGGGGAAAAAATCTCTTTGAGAGGGAAAAATTCCTTTGGTGTCAAATTAAAGTGAATTCATATTTCTACATCTAATGCTATACTGACAAATTGAAGTGAATCCATTTCACTCTACTACGATGACAGGTTCAAGAGATAGGGATCTCCTTCTTTTACTACTGCCATCTCTTTCCCACACCCTTTCCGAAAGGAAAGAAGATAAGGATCAATTGAGAAATTCTCTCCCAGTATAGATGAGAGGGAAAAATTCCCTTGGTGACAGATTAAAGTGAATCCATATTACTCTAATCCAAAGTGAGGTCAATGACTCTCTCTATATCTAATTGAATTGAGAAATTCTCTCTCATCTAATGCTATAAATCTCTACGTTCTTTTACATTTTTTATCTGCAATATCGTACAAGCATTTCCAAAGTTCATCGGAATTTTTAACAACAGATAATGACGAATCATTTGTACAATCATAATGTAGATGACCGCTGTCTAGAATATTGAGCAGTTCGAAAATCTCAGATAGAATCGAAAAGTGTACATTTTCTGTTTTTGTTAACGGTAAATCAACATCTTGACATCCTGTTGAAAATTTAATATTCTTCGCAATTGAATCAAATTCATTAAATGAAATTGACATCAAGAGACGAGATAATTTTTTGAATTTTGAAAAACCATAACACTGCATCTTGCAGATGTTTGACGTGACTCGAATGAGGGGGAAAGAATTCTAAATGATGAGATGCACGTGTTATAGACGCGCGTGCACTAAAGATTACCCCACACGTGCTGTCTGCTCTAGCTCTAAATTGATGAGATGCACGTGTTATAGGCGCACGTGCACTAAAGATTACCCCACACGTGGTGTCTGCTCTAGCTCTAAGCAGCAACTAAACTAAAAAACGTGAATGGGATATCGGAATGAAAAATCGTTTGAAGGCAGAAAATGTTTATTTACACATTTCACTACAACAATACATAACTTCATCTTCAATTCTAATTAGCTTATCTATACATAAATTATGAGGACGATAATAACATAGATAGTCTCTTATATCATTTAAATTCACCGTGCTTAGAAAAATGTCTTTCAATTGCTTCGCCAAACTATAATTTTCAGGAGTTGATTTCCTAATTGCACTTTCACACTCATCGTACCAATCAATACAGTTTTTTAACCTCACTTCCAATTCGTTGTCGGGAGCCAACCACTTTCTCGGATCCATGTTGTTGAGCGAATGAAGAAAACTAAGTGTAGGCAGGAACTATTATAGAGTAATTAAGCGGTCTTTCTTCATCAATTGACGATAGACAACATGTACGCGCTTTATGCAGTCTCAATGCATGCTGGCAATAAACACACTGTAGATCCTTTCCATTGTAGAAGAATCCATAACGAGCAAAGTTTCTTTTCTGTGAATTTGTGTACATTGGAGCCATTTTCATACTTTGCATTCGATTGTTTTCGCACAAGAAATTATTTGTTTGATACATATTTTTAAACAACAAAGAATTATAATGTTGAGCACTGAACAAAGCACACCGGGCATCTGGTCTATTTTTATGAATGTTACACACAGCATAACACCATGAACTAGTGAAAAAGCTGAAATCAGGTTTTGGAAAATCCTCTGGTATGCATTGTACGTTGCTATGCAATCTTCTTAAAAACTTTGCTTTCTCAGTTCCTTTTGTGAAAATTTTCTCATAAGCTGCAAGGTAATCACGTATTAATGACTCATTGTATTCTAAATCTCCATCTTCCCATTTTATTTTATGATAGTGACGTTCTAACCATGTTACATCGTTATACAATTTCGCACTCAATTCTGTCTTTGCAAATGGCGATTTGAAATGGAACACAATATAATTATTAAACTGATCAATTATGGCAAGTTCTTTCACAATAATTTGATTACAATCTTGTTTAAACCAGTGAAGATCAACCGTAGCAATTTTAGCAGTCGCTTGACCTTCTTTCTCTTCGTGGGCTTTGTCTCTCCCCTCAGCGGCGGCGGCGGGGGGGCGCGGCGGCGGATTCCTCAAATCCTCCTTTGTCCTCCTCCACCTGCAGCGGGTTCGGTAATCCTGCGTCTCTCCCCTCCTCCTCCTCCTCCACCTCCAGCGGCTTCGGCGTACTGCACCTTGCTTCATAATAGAAACTATCAAGATCGCACTGAATACCAATAGAGCGAGTTTGTGGCTTATCCAAAATATCAGAACACAAAGAATAGGACATGTTGGCTGTTCAAAGGTGAAACTGACAATGGCTTACATTTGTCGCAGTACACACCTTATATAACCTGCAGTGATGCACTCTATCAACAAATTACTGAACTTCTTTCACCATACTCGTGAGAGGTGTGTATTCCATCACACGATCGCTAATTAAAACGCAATACGCGGAAGTATTTGCAGGTACTGCACTTTTAAATTCCATTTCAATACGAACATCTGTCGATGATTTCAAATGACTTGGTTGGTGTGAACAATCTACAACAATCAGTGGTGTTGATTCACAAAATGTTTTAAAATCGATTTCTGTTCCGAGTTCGCTATTGATTGAATGATTATAATACGAGGGCGCGAAATCCAAGAACATCTGGTATAAAACCTCCTTCTTACCTAGCAGATTTTCATATGGATAATACTCACTGTTCAAATATACTTTAACATTGTAAATACTGCAGCTATCGAAATTAGATATTGATTTATTTATTTTATTCTTACGATCAGTTTGA